>NW_016107399.1:4549131-4557574 GCF_001604975.1 Cebus imitator | reverse complement strand
TCAGCCATCGTCAACCCCACCGTGTTCTTCAACATTGCCGTCGACGGCGAGCCCTTGGGTCGCGTCTCTTTCGAGCTGTTTGCAGACAAGTTTCCAAAGACAGCAGAAAACTTCCGTGCTCTGAGCACTGGAGAGAAAGGATTTGGTTATAAGGGTTCCTGCTTTCACAGAATTATTCCAGGGTTTATATGTCAGGGTGGTGACTTCACACGCCATAATGGCACTGGTGGCAAGTCCATCTACGGGGAGAAATTTGATGATGAGAACTTCATCCTAAAGCATACAGGTCTTGGCATCTTGTCCATGGCAAATGCTGGACCCAACACAAACAGTTCCCAGTTTTTCATCTGCACTGTCAAGACTGAGTGGGTGGATGGCAAGCATGTGGCCTTTGGCAAGGTGAAAGAAGGCATGAATATTGTGGAGGCCATGGACCGCTCTGGGTCCAGGAATGACAGGACCAGCAAGAAGATCACCATTGCTGACTGTGGACAACTTTAATAAGTTTGACTTGTGTTTTATCTTAACCACCAGACCATTCCTTCTGTAGCTCAGAAGAGCACCCCTCCACCCCATTTGCTCGCAGTATCCTAAAATCTGTGCTCTCGCTGCAGTTCCCTTTGGGTTCCACGTTTTCCTTATTCCCTTCCATGCCTAGCTGGATTGCAGAGTTGAGTTAAGTTTATGATTATGAAATAAAGACTAAATAACAACAACAACAACAAAAAAAGTAAAAGTAAATAGATGAAATTTCTTTCCAACATAGTATTGGAAGTCCCAGGCAAAGCAATTAGGCAAGAAAAATAAATAAAAGGCATCCAAATAGGAAAGGAAGAAATAAACTTGTTTTTATTTACTAGGGACATGATCTTATATATTCCTTCAAGAAACTGTTATAGCTGATATGTGAAGTCAGTAAAGTTACAGGATACAAAAATCAACATATAAAAATAAGTATCATTTCTATACACTAATGACAAACTGTCTGAAAAATGAATTAAGAAAACAATTCCATCTACAACAGCATCAAAAAATAAATAAAATACATAGGAGTAAATTTAACCAAGGAGGTGAGAGATTTGTATATTGAAAACAATAAAACATTAATTTTAAAAATTGAAGAAAATACAAATAAGTGCAAAGACATCCCATAATCATGGATTGGAAGAGTTAATACTGTTAAAATGTTCAGAGTGGCTGGGTGCAGTGGCTCACACCAATAATCCCAACACTTTGTGAATCCAAGGTGAGAGGATTGCTTGAGCCCAGGAGTTTGAGACCAACCTGAGCAACATAGCAAAACCCCATCTCTACAAAAAATATAGAAATTAGCCAGACATGGTAGTGCACATCTGTAGTTCCAGCTACTCAGGAAGCTGAAGTGAGAGGATCACTTGAGCTAGGGAGATCAAGGCTATAGTGAGCTATGATTGTGCACTGTACTCCAGCCTGGGCAACAGAGCAAGACTCTATCTCAAAACAAAAACAAAGTTCATATTACCCAAAGCAATCTAGAGATTCAATGCAAAATTCAAATCAAAATTCGAATGTCATTTTTAATAGAAATAAAAAAAATCCAAAAATTCATATGAAACCACAAATTCCCCAAATAGCCAAAGAGATCTTGAGCAAAAAGAACAAAGCTAGAGATTTCACACTACCTGATTTCAAAATATACTACCAAGCAACAGTAATCAAAATAGCATGGCATTTAGGAAAGAGACCATATAGTTAACAATAATTTATTGTATATTTCAAAATAGCTAGAAAAAACTTGGAATGTTCCCAACACACAAAAAAAGATATATGTTTAAGGTGGCGGATATAGCAATTACCCTGATTTGATCATTATACATTGTAGACATGTAAAAAATATCACATGTACCACAAAAATACAAACAACTTTTTTTTTTTTCTTTTTTTTTTTTGAGACAGAGTCTTGCTCTGTCGCCTGGCTGGAGTGAAGTGGCACAATCTTGGCTTACTGCAACCTCTGCTGCCTGGGTTCAGCGATTCTCCTGCCTCAGCTTCCTGAGTAGCTGGGACTACAGGCGTGTGCCACCACACCCACCTAATTTTTTTATATTTAGTAGAGACAGGGTTTCACCATGTTGGCCAGAATGGTCTCGATCTCCTGACCTCGTGATCCTCCCGTCTTGGTCTCCCAAGGTGCTGGGATTACAGGCGTGAGCCACCTCACCCAGCCACAAAGAACTATTATATATCAATTAAAAAAAAAAATAGCATGGCATTGGCATAAAAACAGAGGATCAACCAATGGAACAGAATAAAGTCCAGAAATAAACCCATGCATGTATGGTCAATTGATTTTCAATAAAGTTGCCAGGCATACACAATAGAGAAAGGACAGTCTCTTCAATAAATGGTGGTTGGGAAAATAATATCCACACACAGAAGAATGAAACTGGACCCTTGTATCAGATATAAGAATCAACTCAAAATAGATTAAGGACTTAAACACCTGAAACTGTAAAAATAATATAAGAAAACATGGGGGAAACCTCGATAATTTTGGTCTGAGCAATGATTCTTTGGATATGGCCTCAAAAGCACAGACAAGAAAAGCAAAAATAGACAAATAGAATGGCATGAACTAAAAAGCTTCTGCATAGCAAAGAAAACAATTTACAGAGTGAAGAGACAACCCAGAGTAGGAGAAAATCTGTATACCTACATCTGATAAGGGGTTAATATCCCAAATAGATAACTCAACTTAATAGCAAGAAAAGAAATAACCTGATTTTTAAATGGACAAATGACTTGAAGAGATATGTCTTAAAAGAAGACATACAAATGGCTAACAGGTTTATGTAAAAATGCTCAGCATCACTAATAATCAAGGAATAATCAAGCAAATTAGAATCACAATGAGAGATTATCTTACACGTTAGATGGACTATCGTCAAAAATACAAAAGATAACAAGTGCTGGCAAGAATGTGGAGAAAAAGGAACACTTGTATACTGTTGTAATGTAAATTAGTACAGCCATTACAGGAAAACAGCATGGAGGTTCCTCAAAAAACTAAAATTAGAGTATCATACGATCTAGTAACCCCACTTCTGGGTATATATTAGAAAGAATTGAAATCAGTACGCTGAAGAGATATCTATGCTCCCATGTTAATTGCAGAATTGTTCCCACAGCCAAGATATGGTATCACGCTAAGTGTCCATTAACAGAGAAATGGATAAGAAAATGTGACATATATATACATGGAATACTAGTCAGCCTGTAAAAATAAGGAAATTCTGTCACTGGGACAATATAGACAAACCTGGCGGACTGTGTGAAATAATCTATGCACAGAAAGACAAATACTGCACAATCTCACCTCTATGTGCAATTTAAAATAGTCAACCTTATAGAAGTAAAAAATAGAATGATAGTTATCAGGAGTAGAGAATGGATGAGAGATGTTGACCAAAGAATACAAAGTTTCGGTTAGAGAAGACAGTAAGTTTTTGACATCTATTGCACAGTATGGTGACCATAGTTAATAATGTATCATATTTCAAAACTGCTAAAAGAATACATTTTAAGTGTTCTCAGTATAAAAAACTTAAAAGTATTGATACATGTTAATTAGCTTGATCTAATCATTTCATGGTGAATACAGATATCAAAACATTACCTTGTGTCCCATTCTCCGTTAATATATATAATTGTCAACTAAAAATAAAACTTTTTTTTTTTTGAGACAGAGTCTCACTCTGTCACCCAGGCTCAAGTGTGGTGGTACAATCTCAACTCACTGCAACCTCTGCCTCCCAGGTTCAAGTGATCCTCCTGCCTCAGCCTCTGGAATAGCTGGGACTACAGGTGTGTGCCACAGTGCCCACTTAATTTTTGTATTTTTAGTAGAGACAGGGTTTCACCATGTTGGCCAGGCTGGTCTTGAGCTCCTGACCTCATGTGATTCACCCACCTTGGCCTCCCAAAGTGCTGGGATTACAGTTGTGAGCCACCATGTCTGGCCTAAAAATGAAACTTAAAAAAACAAATAAATAGATGGCCAAGGATATACCATGCTAACATTAATCAAAAGATAGCAAGAGAAGCTATATTAATTTCAGGGAGAGCAAGCTTCAGGGAAAGGAAAGGTATCACAGATAAAGAAGGGACATTGCATAATGCTAAGGGGGTCAATTCTCCAAAATAGTATAACAATCTTTAATGTATATGTGCCTATCAACAGAATATCAAAATGTGTGAGAGAAAAATCAACAGAAATGCAAAGAGAACTAGAAGAATCCACTATTATAGTGGACACTTCAAAACTCCTCTATCAGAAATTGGCAGATTCAGCAGGCAGAAATTCAGTAAGGACACACCTGAATTCAACCACACCATCAATCAACTAAATATAATAGGTATTTATAGACTAATTCATCCAACAACAGAAGGATACACATTATTCTCAAGTTCATGTGAAATACTCACCAACATAGACCATATCCTGGGCCAAAACACCTTAACAAATTTTTTAAAAAATAGAAATCATGAAATTGGATCCTTATGTCATACCATATATAAAAATCAACTCAGAATGGATTAAGGACTTAAATATAAAACCATCCTGGCCAAGATGGTGAAACCCAGTCTCTACTAAAATACAAAAATTAGCTGGGTGTGGTGGCATGCACCTGTAATCCTAGCTACTCAGGAGGCTGAGGCAGGAGAATTGCTTGAATCTGGGAGGCGGAGGTTGCAGTGAGCCAAGATTGCGCCACTGCACTCCAGCCTGGCTCCTGGCAACAGAGCCAGACTCTATCTCAAAAAAAAAAAAAAGTGATGGCATCTACGTCATAAATCTCCAGAGGACCTGGGAGAAGCTTCTGCTGGCCATGCCATTGTTGCCATTGAAAACCCTGCTGATGTCAGTGTTATAATCCTCCAGGAATACTGGCCAGAGGGCCATGCTAAAGTTTGTTGCTGCCACTGGAGCCACTCCAATTGCTGGCCGCCTCACTCCTGGAACCTTCACTAACCAGATCCAGGCAGCCTTCTGGGAGCCACAGCTTCTTGTGGTTACTGACCCCAAGACTGACCACCAGCCTCTCACGGAGGCGTCTTATGTTAACCTGCCTACCATTGCTCTGTGTAACACAGATTCTCCTCTGTACCATGTGGACATTGTCATCCCATGCAACAAGGGAGCTCACTCAGTGGGTCTGATGTGGTGGATGCTGGCTCAGGAAGTTCTGCGCATGCGTGGCACCCTTTCCCATGAACACCTGTGGGAGGTCATGCCTAATCTCCACTTCTACAGAGATCCTGAAGAGATCGAAAAAGAAGAGCAGGCTGCTGCTGAAAAGGCTGTGACCAAGGAGAAATTTCAGGGCCAATGGACTGCTCCAGCTCCTGAGTTCACTGCTCCTCAGCCTGAGGGTGCAGACTGGTCTGAAGGCATGCAGGTGCCCTCTGTGCCTATCCAGCAGTTCCCTACTGAAGACTGGAGTGCCCAGCCTGCCACGGAAGACTGGTCTGCAGCTCCCACTGCTCACACCACTGAATGAGTAGGAGCAACCACTGAATGGTCTTAAGCTGTTCTTGCACACACTCTTAAGCAACATGGAAATAAAGTTGATGGAAAATAAACATCAGTTTCTTAAAAAAAAAAAAAAAAAAAAAGAGAGAGGAACTTCCTCAATTTGGTCAAGAATATCCATTAAAAGCCTATAGCTAATATTATGCTTCATGGTAAGAAACTTAAGGTTAACGCCATAATGGCAAGGATGCCCCCTCTCACCACTCCTTTTTACCATCATAATAGAAGTCCTAACTAATGCAATAAGACAAGAAAAGGAAATAAAAGGGATATAGACTGGGAAGCAAGAAATAAAACTTTCTTCATAAATGACAGGGTAGTTTATGTAGAAAAGCCAAAGAATCAACAACAAAAAAAAAATCCTGGAACTAGTAAGCAATTATAGTAAGGTTATAGGACACAAGGTTAATATACAAAAGTCAACTGCTTTCCTATAAACCAGCAATGAGCAAGTGGAATTTGAATTTGAAAGCACAATACCACTTGTATTAGCCTCCCAAAACATGAAATACTTAGGTAGAAATCAAACAAAATATGTACAAAATCTGTATGAGGAAACCTAAAAAACTCTGATGACAGAAATTAAAGAACTAACTAAATGGAGAGATAAGTCATTTTCATGAATAGGAAGAGTTACTATTTGGCCAGTCATGGTGGATCACACCTGTAATCCCAGCACTTTGGGAGGCCAAGGGAGGAGAATCACTTGGGCCCAAGAGTTCAAGACCAGCCTAGGGAACATGGTGAGACTCTGTCCCTCCAAGAAATTTAAAAATTCACTAGGCATAGTGGTGTGCTCCTTAGTCCCAGCTACTCAGCAAGCTGGGGCAGAGGGTTACTTGAGCTGGAGGGAGCCATGACCGCATCACTGCACTCCAGCCTGGGCAACAGTGTGAAACTCTGTCTCAGAAAAAAACAAAACAAAACAAAAAACCTCAATATTTTCATAATATCAATTCTTCCCAACATGATCTATAGATTCATTACAATCCCAGTCAAAAACCTGGCAAGTTATTTGGTATACACATTTTTAAAAACGAATTCTTTCGTTTATATAGAGAGGCAAAAAGACCTAGAATACCCAACACAATATTAAAGGAAAAAAAACTAAGTTGGAGAACTGGTACTACCTTACTTTAAGGCTTGCTATGAAGCTACAGTAATTAAGGCAGTGTGGTATTGATAAAAGAATGGACAAATATATCAAAGGAACAGAATTCAGAACCCAGGAAGAGACCCACATAAACATAATCAACTGATCTTTTACAAAGAAGCAAAGGAAATACAATGGAACAAAGATCATCTTTTCAATAAATGAGGCTAGAGCTGGACATACAAAAACAATTAATCACAGAGGCTAAATGTAAAAAACTATAAAACTCCAAGATAATATCATAGGAAAAAACCTAGATGACCCAGGGGTTTGTTTGTTTTGTTTTGTCTAGAGACAGGGTCTTTCTCTGTCGTCCGGGCTAGAGAGCAGTGGCACGACCATAGTTCACCACAGCCTCAACTCCTGGGCTCAAGGGAGGCTTCCACCCACCTCAGCCTCCTGAGTAGCTGGACTACAGGAGCACACGACCACACCAACCTAATTTTTTATTTATTAATTTTTCGTAGAGGCCAGGTCTCACTACATTGCCCAGGCTGGTCACAAACTTGTGGCCTCAGGTGATCCTCCTACTTCTGCTTCCCAAAGCACTGGGATTACAAAGATGAGCCACCATACCTAGCTGGCAATTATGGCTTTTTGTTTGAGACAGTCTCTCTGTCTGCCGCCCAGGCTGGAGTTCAGTGGCACAATCTCTGCTCACCGCAATCTCTGCCTCCTGGGTTCAAGAAATTCTCCCTGCCTCACCCTCCTGAGTAGCTGGGATTACAGGCAACCACCACCATGCCCAGCTAATTTTTGTATTTTTAGTAGAGATGGGGTTTCCAGGTTGGTCTTGAACTCCTGACCTAAGGTGATCTGCCCACCTCAGCCTCCCAAAATGCTGGGATTATAGGCATGAGTCCCCACACCTGGCTGGCAATGATGTTTTAGACACACCAAAGGCATGATCCATGAAAGAATCAATAAGCTAAACCTTATTAAAATTAAAATGTTTTGCTCTGCAAAAGACAATGTCAAGAGAAAAAAACGGCAAGCTGCAGACTGGGAGAAAATACTGTATTTTGCAAAAATATGTCCGATAAAAGACTTGTACAAAATATACAAAAAAACTCTTAAAACTCAACAGTATGAAAATAAATAACCCAATTTTAAAAATGATATCAACAGGCCAGGAGCAGTGGCTCACACCTATAATCCCAACTTTGGGAGGCCAAGGCAGGTGGAACGCTTGAGGTCAGGAGTTCAAGACTAGCCTGGGCAACATGGTGAAACCCCATCTTGACAAAAAACACAAAAAATTAGATAGGCATGGTGGCATGTGCCTGTAGTCCCACCTACTCTGGAGGCTGAGGTGGAGGAGCACTTGAGGCCAGGAGTGGGAGGCTGCAGTGAACCAAGATCATACCACTGCACTCCAGCCTGGGCAAGAGCCAGACCCTGTCTAACAAAAAAAATCGTTAACAGACACCTCACCAGAAAAGATATGCAGATGGACAATGAGCATATGAAAAGATGCTCCATATTGTATCACCAAGGAAATGCAAATTAAAATTAAAACAATGAGATACTCCTATACACTTATTAGAACGGCCAAAATATACACTTATTAGAACGGCCAAAATATACACTTATTAGAACGGCCAAAATCGGGCCGGGTGCAGTGGCTCAAGCCTGTAATCCCAGCACTTTGGGAGGCCGAGGCGGGTGGATCACGAGGTCAAGAGATTGAGACCATCCTGGTCAACATGGTGAAACCC
>NW_016107399.1:4537345-4547895 GCF_001604975.1 Cebus imitator | reverse complement strand
CACAACACTATTAATCTAAAAGAAGTCGAGAAAAGAAAAAAAAACAGATAGATGGGAAGATGTAAGAAAATAAAACAAATAGCATAGGAATAATTTAAGGGTATTAAACTGGGCTTTTAAAAAGCAGGACTTAACTATATTCTGTCTACAAGAAATTCATTTTAAATATAAAAGTACAGACAGGTTAAAAGGATGGAATAAATAACCATGCTAACGTTAATCATGAAGGAAGCTGGAGTTGCTATATTAATTACAAAGTAAACTTCAGAACAAGGAATATTATGAGAAAGAGGGACATTCCATGTGTCAATACAGCAAAAAGACAGGACAATTCTAAATACAATGACTCAGTTTTTTTTTTATGTTTGACTGTTGACATCTTTTAAGCCCCATCTCTTCTTCCTCTTCTTCAGCCCCAGAGTGGACTGATAAGAATGTCCGCCTGGGTGCTCCCTCTGTTGCAGCCAGAAGTAGATTCAAGCCAGACAAGTGTCTGCACAGAGGAACCCCCATCCTTTCCTTGCCTTCCTCAACCTCCTGGGCTCAAGCTAACCTCCTACCTTAGCCCCCTGAGTAGCTGGGACTACAGGCACATGCCACCATGCCCGGCTAATTTTTAAAAATATTTTTGTATAGAAGGGGTCTTGCTATGTTGCCCAGGCTGATCTCTAACTCCTGGGATCAAGCAGTCTTCCTGCTTCTGCCTCCCACAGTGCTGGGATTACAGGTGTGAGCCACTGCACCCTGCCCTCTCAAGCCATTTTTGAACCTGCTTGGGAAGCTTCCCTCCTTTCCCCAAAAATAGTAAAGTAATAACTTCCCATATCTTCTTGGTGTGTGTGTGGCATCATGCGTCTTGATATTGAAGCAAATTTTGGGTGCAGTTCATCTTGCTTCTGTAGAGTACCACAAACACATTAACAGAGCCTTAAAATACGTGAAGATAAAACTGATAATGTTGATAAATCAAACATCTAAAAAATGGAAAAGAGTAATAGTTGAATCCAAATTATAATTGACATTTCTCTTAATGAATGATAAACACAAAATCAATAATACTATTAACCAATTTGACCGAATTGATATTGATAGAAGGCGTTACCCAACAAATGCAGAATATACATTTTTTTAAGTACACGTGGAACATTCACCAAGATAAAGTAAGATGGTAGGCCATAAAATAAGTCATAAGAAATTGAAAAGGATTAAAATTGAGACTCTATTCTGACTATATATTGAAATTAAATTTCAATATATATATTGAAATTAAATTACAAATCAAGATCTGCAAAGTCCCCAAATGTTTCGAAAGTAAACACACTTGTAAGTAATCAATGAGGCAAAAAAAGAAATCACAGGAAGACCAGAAAATATTTTGAACTGAATTAAAATGAAAACACAGCATATCAAAATTTGTAAGATGCAGCTAATGCAATGCTAAAAAGGAAATTTAGAGCTTAAATTGTATTAGAAAAAAGGTGTAAAAATCAATGGTTTAAGCTTCTACTTTAGCTACAGAACAAATTAAACCCCAAAGTATGTATAAAAAAGAAAATAATCAAGAGAAAAAAATCAAATTAATAGACAATGAACATTGAAAAATCAATGAAACCAAATATTGGTTCTTTACTTGTAAAACATAATAGAAAAGTACACAAACAAATACATATACAGCACAATGATTTATCAAATACCATGAAACTACCACAAGGTCTTTGAAGAAAGACCAGGACCAGCACCCAGAGGCATCCTCAGATTATGTTCCCTCCCAATCACTAGTCTCTCCGTCCCTCCCAAAGTAATGACTATCCTAACTCATGCAAATGACTTCCTTGCTTTTCATTATTTTATCACCAATGAAGGCACCTAAGAACTTGAAATTCCAGAGTTATTTTACCTATTTTTTAAAATTTCATATAATACATTATGTACTAGATATATTTGTTGGCCATTCATATATCTGCCTTTGTTAAATGTGTGTTCAAATCTTAATCAAGCTGCCTTTGAAAAGATCAATAAGAAAACGGATAACTTAAGTGATTCTACTCAAAAATTAAAAAAAAAAAGAAAAAACAGATAACTTTCTACCTATTGTAAGCAAGGCAAGAGAAGGCTCAAATTACCAACATTAGCAATGAAAGAAAGGACATAAGTAGAAATCTTACAGATACTAAAATAGGGAAACATCATAAATAACTTTATGCCAGTTAGACAACCTACTTTACACAAAATAACTAAACCAGCTAGGTGTGTAGGAATATTCCAAAATAGGGCAGGAGCAGTGGCTCACATCTGTAATCCCAGCAGTTTGGGAGGCTGAGGACGGTAGAGAACCTGAAGTCAGGAGTTCAAGACCAGCCTGACCAACATAGTGAAACCCTGTCTCTACTAAAAATACAAAAATTAGCCAGGTGTGGTGGCACACGACTGTAATCCCAGCTACTTTGGAGGCTGAGGCATGAGAATTGCTTGAACCCAGGACACAGAGGTTGCAGTGAGCTAAGATCGCACCACTGCACTCCAGCCTGGGCAACAGAGTGAGAACCTCTCAAAAAAAAAAAAAATATATACACACACACACACACACACACACACACACACACACATATATTCCAATTTAAACACTTAAAGAAATTTCTTACCTTTCAAAAACATTCCAAACTGTCCTTAGACCCATGTGAAATCCTAAGGAATTTAGGAGAGGACTGCAGGTCAAGTTAGGCCCCCAAAAACATCTTTAAGTGCCTATAATGTGTGCTACACACTAAGAATTCAAATTAAATATATGGTTTTTTCTTACAGTTGTACAATCTTCATTTGGCTTAAAGACTCCTGGAAATACAGACATGAATAAGCGACAACACTAGATTTATTAAAGATCATAATGCTATCATTTATTGAAGAAAAAAGCAAAAAAATAACAATCGCGATGGGGGAGAGACAGCAACATTCTTTTTAAAGTTAAGTTAGCATAAAGAAAACAATATTTATTAAATGAAATAGATTTTCAAGGTAGGAAAAGTAGTACTCAAGAATGTGTTTTTGGATACAAGAATTCAGTTACACAATCGATGGCATTCAAAATTAGTTATGAGTATTCATACAATTACAAAAATGGACTCATGTTTAAACAAAGTGTTTTAAAAGCTCATCATTTTAAAACAAGCACAATATTCTAAAGGTATATAAATTCAACATGGGCTTTTG
The DNA here is from genome assembly GCF_001604975.1 of Cebus imitator. Taxonomy (NCBI): domain Eukaryota; kingdom Metazoa; phylum Chordata; class Mammalia; order Primates; family Cebidae; genus Cebus; species Cebus imitator. The sequence goes on along the minus strand of NW_016107399.1, from coordinate 4,544,688 downwards.
AATGTCCTCACTCCCAACTTCACAATAAAAAATAACAGAAGTAGCAAAAGATCAGAGTTCAGAGGGCTGTTTTTTTCCTTTCCTTACTTAAGGTTGCTAAGTCAAGCAAACACATTGACAGAGGCAAAATAAACACCTTTCATAGCAGAAAGACCAAAAAATTGAATGTAAACTATACCTCTCTCTTAGGAGATGACACAAATACAAGGTTCATTTGTACTCAGAACAAGGCGCATAACTTCTTGTAGCATGGACATTCAACAGACACAGAGCAACATTTGCCCCGATACCAGCTGCAATTTGTCCTTTAAGGATGCCTCACAAGAATGTTATGTTCAGGTAGCCAGTCCATTCATATCAGGGACCAGTTGTCCTTCTGTTGTTCGTGGCTGCTTATTAAATGTAGTGGCATTACTTTGTTGTGACTGTGTATCAACATTTGCTACAATGCTATGAACTGACATTTCATTTTTTTAGCAAATTATTCCAGATCCTAAATGACCTTTCATTTTAAACAGCGAAGTTTCTCCTGACTAGTGGACTCATGGCTTCAGATCATCCTATCTACAGAAAATCATTTTGTACATTTCTAAGCCCATAATCAGTTTATCTACTCCTGATAGAAAAGGATGTAATTTTTTGTCAATTTACATTAACAAAGGCTCTGCTACTCCCCATTTATCTCGCTACAACAAAAACTGGTAAGCCAAGGGCAAAGCTTAAGTATCAGGGACTACGAATTCAGGGTAGAAGTGAAAATAACCAAAGTGGAACTAAATACCCTACTGTTTTTTTTTTTTTTTTTTAAGATGGGGTTTCACCATGATGGCCAGGCTGGTCTTGAACTCCTGACCTCAGGTGATCCACCCACCTCGGCCTCCCAAAGTGCTAGGATTACAAGCGTGAGCCACCGTGCCCGGCTCATAAATACCCTATTCTTGAGTGAGCTAAGATCAAGTAAACTTCACCACACTTGCTTCTTAACTATAAAACTATTAACCAGAAAGTAAAGTCAAACAATTTTATCTCCCAACCAACTTTTAAAATAGAAATTTCCAAAAAATTTAGACTTGTAGGTTTTGTTATATCTTACCAACAGTTACACAGACATAAATCTGTATTTATCTTCAGGTTAACATCTATTCACTTTTTTAAAATGCCCTCTGCAAATAAACTACTGGACATCTTAAGCTTACCCCCCCAAAAAAAACCCAAGATTTTTAAATTAAAAAAAACTATGACAAAACTCTGGAAAATGGCTTCATGCATCTTTGATAAACACTGATTCTTAAAAATTTATATGCTGAAAATTAGGTTTTAAGAACACGTATTTTAAACTATTTATAATCCTACAGTCAACTCTAGGTCAGAAGTTATCTGAGCAAAGAGAAGATAAAGCCTGGTATAGACTGTCTCATAGAAAACAGAATTCACAGACACAAGGCTGCCCTTCAATTTCCCAATTCATCCCAGAAGTCTCACGATGCCACACTTGTCACTTTCATAGGGCTATCAAAAGCAGAAGCCAAGACAGATCCTTCACACTTTAAAATATGGTCCCTTATTATCTATTTTAACAGAAGTATAAAAAAGTGATTTTTTTTTTTTTTTACAAAAATTAGCTGGGCATGGTGGTGCATGCCTGTAGTCCCAGCTACTTGGGAGGCTGAGGCGGGAGAATTGCTTGAACCCACGAAGCGGAGGTTGTGGTGAGCCGAGATCGTGCCATTGCACTGCAGCCTGTGTAACAAGAGCGAAACTCCATCTCCAAAAAAACGAAACAGTGATTTTTATTTTTGAGACAGTCTCACTCTGTGGCTTAAGCTGGAGTACAGGGGTGCAATCTCAGCTCACTGTAATTTCCACCTCCTGAGTTCAAACAATTCTTGTGCCTCAGCCTCCCTCCCAAGTAGCTGAGATTGTAGGTACATGCCAGCTAGACCAGCTAATTTTTTTGTGTGTTTTTTCTGTAGAGATGGGGTTTCATCATGTTGGCCAGGTTGGTCTTGAACTCCTGGCCTCAAGGGATCTACCCACCTCAGCCTCCCAAAGTGCTGGGATTACAGGTGTGAGCCACCACACCCGGCCAAAAAGTGATTTTATTTGGAGCGTGTTTCATGATTTTATTTCTGGCTCCTCAAGTATCCGAGCATGATGGAAGGGAGGTGGCACTCAGGCAGATAATTCATAGTCATCCCACAAGGGTGATACATAAATGGTCCAGCAGCTGAGATACCACCCAGTGAAAATGCTAACCTGGGACATTTTTCACTCTTCCCAGAGACAAGAAGGGTATCTACCCTGAGCTGGGGTCTGAGTCACAGCCATGCAGAGGAGCAGAACTGAGGGCTCCCTTTGAGCCCATCCTGCAAACGGACAGATAACGAGACAGGCGACAGGATTGAGTTAATACACAGCCAGCCCGATACCCAACAAGCAGCCTCAGAGGGACTGGGAGAACGGGGAGAGGGGACTGGAAGCCGTCTCTCCTGATCTGAAGGGCAGTGCTCCTCCCAAGATAGCATTCAGGGAGCCAACAGCCTGGGGCAGATCGTTCCAGGACAGTGCTTCCACATGGCTGGATGAGCACCACATTCCCATCTGCAAGAGTCACCTTATTGGTTGACTTAACTTCCAAAATGCAGGGATCCCTCCTTCACCCAGCAGTGAATTGAAGAGGAAGGAATGCAGGGCAGCAGGGAAACAGAGACCATTATTAACTACAGGTCTGAAACCCTAATTCTTTACTCACCATCAGGTTGCTTTTAACTACTGCTGTTGCTTAGTAACAGGTTTCAGTAGATTTGAAATGGATTTCTTCCTCCCACAGTCTAACAAAAACAAGTAGGGGAACAACCAAAGAATAAAGCAACTTAGGGAAAATTTAGGAAGACCTGGGAGGTAGGGTCATGCAAAAGCTGCCCATGGTGTCCTGACAGGAGCTGTCTGAGCAAACTGGCCCCAGGCCGTGAATGAAAGCAAAGCAGAAGCCTTTCTACAAGACCCATCTCCTGCCAGGAACCCCTCCCTGACACCGCCACTGGTGGGGTGTGGGATTGGCCCTTTACCCTCTCAGAGGATGGAGGCAATACCACTGACTAGGCAGTCATTGAGAATACGAATGAGATAAAAACATGACAGTGTCCACAGGGCCAGGCACATAGTACTAGATAAGTATCTGTTAGATAAATTAATGATCGGAGACATTCACTCTCACTTTCCAAAGCTGTCAGTTATTTCTGGGATTAAATAACACCTACTCTACTGAGACTCTACTTATGCTGAACCCTATTCTAAGCACTTGCATGTCTCACTGACATCTTGCAAAGACCCAGCAGGAATTGTTATTCCCACAATGTTCAAACAGATGAACTGAGGAACCAAAGGTTATGTAACTTTTCAATATGACAAAACTAATGTATGACTAGCCACAGCTCACACTCAGATGCATCTGACTTCAAAGCCTACATTCACTACTACTATGCTATACAGCCCTGGTGGCATCTTAAAAGGTACCTTGGCCTCACGTCCCACAAAGTCAATCCAGCCATTGAAAAGAACATGGAGGGGCAGGACGCAGTGGCTCACGCCTATAATCCCAACACTTTGGGAGGCCAAGGCAGGTGGATCATTTGATGTCAGGAGTTTGAGACCAGCCTGGCCAACACGGTGAAACCCCCGTTTCTACTAAAAATACAAAAATTAACCGGGCATGGTAGCACATGCCTATAGTTCTAGCTACTTGGGAGGCTGAGGCGCGAGAATCGCTTGAACCCAGGAGACAGGTTACAGTGAGCTGAGACTGTGCCACTGCACTCCAGCCTGGGCAACAGAGCAAGACTGTGTCTCAAAAAAAAAAAAAAAAAAAAAAAAAAGAGGAGGACATGGAGGAGTCAGCCTTCTAGGTGTCTTATTCCAAGCTGCTGGAGCTCAGCCAAGGCTCATATCAGTTCTAAAGAAAAGGAACCATAAGCACTCCTCACCTCCTCCATGCCCCTTCTGACACCACAGCCCTTCTGAAATCTGTCTCCAAGAGGCACCTGGGATGTGAAAGAATCCCACAAAAGCCAAAGGGGTAGCATCAAATTTCCTTTCCTGGCTGCGGGCAGGTTAGGGACCTGAGCATATGACTGGATGCCCTCAATAGCCTAGAAAGGACCTGGGAAGACCAGCTTCTCCCTCTGGTCCCGTTAGGCCTGTTCACACCTCCCCAGCCTCAGAAGAAAAGACCAGCAGGATGCAGTGGCTCACGCCTGTAATCCCAGCATGTTAGGAGGCCAAGGCAGGGATATCACCTGAGGTCAGGAGTTCCAGACCAATCTGGCCAACATGGTGAAACCTGTCTCCATTAAAAATACCAAAATTAGCTAGGCATGGTGGCACACACTTGTAATCCCAGCTACTTGGGAGGCTGAGGCAGAAGAACTGCTCAACTCAGGAGGCGGAGGTTGCGGTGAGCCAAGATCGTGCCACTGCACTCCAGCCTGGGTGAGAGAGCAAGACTCTGTCTCAAAAAAGACCAAAAAAGGAGAGACCAGTCAGTCTGAATTCTTAGCCACAATAGAACAAAGCAAGGTTCAGCAACTAGCCACAAGCAAGGAGACAACCAGCAGGCTACTTCCTTTGGTTTAGAGGTAACAGAGGAGGAGCTCTAGTGGACCAGTTGGCCGTGGGCAAAGAGCAGAAAGGCAATCCAGATAAATGTCATTTGTTGGGTGACTCTGGAGGTCCTGGAGGGCCAGGAACGCTGGCTGACAAGACAGGGCACTGATGGTGGTCACGCAATGAGGAGAAGCTGAAAGGGAACACAAGGGAACAGTCAACATCCTGCAGATCCAGAAAGCAGCTTCCAAAAGAGATGGGCAGGGAGGGCCAACTAGGAGACCGCTTGGCTGATGAAAATGAGGGAAACAGTCACAGGCAGTTACAGGAGGCACAATCAGAGACAGGCCAGGAAGCACTGGGTCATGAAAGAGGCTGACTGACGCTGTGGCTTTGGGTGGATGCAAAAACTAATGTGGCCCTTGATTTCCTTGACTACACAGTGGGATAACAATCCCTGCTTCCTCACAAGGCTCTCCATAAGAACCAGAAAAGATCATGTACATAAAAGCACTTTGTAGGTTAGGCATCAGGCTGATATGAGACCACCTGCAGTCTAAGGTATCCTCCCCAGCACAGGCTGAAGTGCAAACACTGGGACTATTTAAAGGTCACTGGGCAGGCGTGCCTACTTCCTGCTGGCCGCACAGCAGGGATCTGCCTTCCCACCCACTCTCCCCAGCCCAGCTCCAGGGAAGAAAGGAAAATAAAATCAGTTTAAAAGCAAACATTTATAAATAATGAAGAAAAAAAAATAGAGCTGAGAGCAGCAGGATTTTTCACCTCCTATGGGCTCTTGTCCAAAAAGAGATAGCAGTGTTCTCTGCTGCTGCTATTCTTTCTCCATCTAGTGCCTGAAGGTTATAGAGAAAAGTATGTTGGGAGGAGGAGGGAGGGACAGGAAATAAAACCCAAGAGAAAAAGAGTCTGCACCAAATGTCAGAAAATACATTCCACAGTCAGGCATAGAATCAGAACACCAAGAATGCCTGGGTTCAGATTCAGAAACAGCATACACCACCAAAAAGTGCTTATAATCTACCTCACTCCATGGCCAGGCTCTCCATGGGCTTGTGTAAGGCAGAGTCATTTGTTCTCAGACACCAGAGTAGAAGCATGCTCACTCCATGTAGGACAGAGGTGATGGTTTCCATGCTGAGGGACAAGTTGACCCCAAAATTCTGTCCCTTACTGTTGCTCCCCTGGGATCTCTGATGGGGCTGCTTTTTGCCACCTGGGAATCACTGGCACCCAAGGCTTATCTGCTACTGCTTAACAGGTGTGTATTCGTGGGAATTCAGTGGGATAACAATCCAGAGAGGAAACAGGTACATGAGGAAGATTCCACTCCACAAGATACAGAACCCACTTCTCATCCTGTGCTACTGATATTCAGGTTCGAGAATGTCTTGTTGCTTCCAAAAGTAACCCTCAAATGTTCGAATCACAAGCAACACATTGCTGCAGGATAAAAGGCACATGTCTGTAAGACAGAGGTTTAGAAGATATTTACAAAACTGTCCACCAGCTTCTGTCCATAGTGCCTTCCAAAGCTTCGTAAAACTGGCCATGAATTATGCAAGACACACGGCAAAACACTTCTTCACAGCATCCCTAGGAAAGAAAAGACACAAAAATGGTGGGACGTCATCACCCCAAAGGCCCTCCTCCTTTAGAGCTTCCCGGGCACCCAAGCGTGGAAGCTGCAGAGTAGAAAGCACCTAGACTGAAGGATCAGACCTATGTAGTATCAAACTGCAGCTTCAACATTTATTAGTAGTACTCTCCTGGGAAAGTTCTTTGCCCTGTTTGAGTTTCAAATTCCTCATCTGTAAGAAGGGATGTCCCCACTTACCCTACAGTCTGATTATGGGAACAGCCATCATAATCAGAGAAAAATACAGATTGTCAGAAACTAAGAAATCAGTCAGAACTGCTGCACTTTAACATCAGCCAAAAGTCACAGAATGCACTGACAGCATTAAATCAAATATTAACTGAGACCTTTCTTCATTCTAAGTAAGCAGCAGAAAAATTTTAAGGGGCACCTTACGGGAGCTCCCTAACAGTGCGCTCACTATGGCTCCTGAGCACTCATTAAAACACTGTATTAGCCTTATCACAGGTATTCCTCCTTGAAATTCAGTGAAGACAGTGCAAGAAGAGTTGGTGTTCAAGAAATTACTATTCTACACAAGCAGGCACCTCCATTTCCACCACCACACCACACTGTGCAATGTGGCACTATGCTTCTCATACCCCAGCTCCATTCCACGTTCTTAACAGTGCTGCGCTAGATGCTGGGAAGTCACATAAGGGAGGGAGAGGTGAATGGATGCATTCCATGAGTAGGCACTGCATTTTAGTATCAAGATGATTCCAGGGCAGCATTTCTTGAGACATACACTCTGCACTAAAGTCCTAAAAGAGTCTCTACACAGGAAGGGTTTTATGGCCACATAAGTCCCCCTCATAGCAGCTCACAATACACATAGCGTATGGAAGGATCTCTAGCAAGCCAGGCAAAGAGGAACCTACCTAATTTTGCTTAACCTGTTTTTCAAACTTACTTGATCATAGAACTCTCTTCTTCCACAGAAACACTATTTCTGTGGAAGACTGTGGGAAAAGCTATTCTAGGGGAACTTATAAACAGAAGGGTGGGGCTGGGTGCTGTGGCTCACACCTGTAACCCCAGCACTTTGGGAGGCTGAGGCGGGCAGATCATTTGAGGTCAGAAG
>NW_016107399.1:4535116-4537090 GCF_001604975.1 Cebus imitator | reverse complement strand
AAAAAAAAAAAAAAAAAAAAAAAAAAAAAGGTGGGGACCTAACGCTGTGATTCCCTCTGTACTACAGGAGTAATTCATCTGCTCGGCACATGAAACTCACCATCTCAAATAAAATTCCATCATTCTATTAATCACTTGTACATAAATTTTATACATGCCAATCCAGATCAAGCCTGAAGCTCTGACGAATGACTCCAAGCAAGTTTCACAAATGAGACCCGTGCAACTACACTGGCCCCATACTTAGAAGGATCCACATTGGGCTCAATGCCTTGATGTTGCCATCTTGAAATTCTTAATCATTTTTAAACAAGCAGCCCACATTTTTATTTTACACTGGGCCCTACAAATTATGTGGCTGGTTCAAGGACCAAAAGACATTCAAATGTTGGCAGGTTGATCAATATCTCATTGGATGCTCAGCTACGATGGACTCTGGCTTACTTCACATAAAAATCTAGCTTCCCAGGATATCCCTGCCCATATTCTTCTCAGACAAGCCACCAGCCCCCAAAACCAGCCAGGTCTACATGGAGTATTTCATAACTGTTACCCTCCTAGAATCCATCAACAAAGCCACCCAGCTGTCTTTCGCTTGAAGGGCTTGTTAACTTCACATCCAATCACTCCTCAGCACTTTCAAATCACTGTCAGTAACAGTCTTCGAATTTGTAAGGCAAAAGATTGCTCTTCCTCCTTCTCAAGTCATGCATAATTTTTCATTTCTTCAGTAGAGTTTTTTTTTTTTAAAGCTTGTTTTTAATTAACAGGTAATTATTTAAAGAAAGAATGTAAGTTAAATAGTTGCACTAGAACAAAGTCAGAGGCAAAGACCATGTGGCTAATTTTGAAAGGTCCATCATTGAACATGCTTAAAGAGGATTGGAGTATTAGAATTTCAGAACTAAAAGAGGCCTCTGGAGATGATGTAGACCAACTCAGTCTACTTATCAATGCTTTGAGGCCAGAGGGGTCAAGAGAGCTGCTCGAGGTCACACTGCTGCCCTGGTACTGCTTATTGTCTTTTAAACTCTTGTGAAACTTTCCCATCAGTGGGATACTGCAAGAAAACAAGTACAAATGGAGATCCCTCCATATCTTAGTGATTAAAGTGATATTCACCTTTATAAAAGAAAAACCTACTCAAAGCTACAGGTTAAAAGAGTAATAATGTGCATATATGCACCATATATGAGAGTAGAATGTTCACAGCATCAGAAATTGGTGTACCTGGGTAAACATCCATCACTAGTTGTATAATTACAGTGGGTGGTGGGGTGACCTTTAACTTATTAATCTATAAATGAGATGTATAATATTTGTCTATTTGGCTCAAAAGATTTCAGCAAAGATAAATAAAACAAGATGTACTCTCTGAAAGCACACTCTAAATTAAAATGAATGACAGAAATCATATTTCCAAATACAGTCTTACCTTGCAAATGGTATGAAGGAAAGGCTATACCTATAATGACAAACAAAACAATGGGTCAAATGAGATGAAGGGCGTAGATTATCCAGCGGAATGGGCTTCTGAGCTGTAAGAGCACCTGCAGTGATTTATCCAGACCCTCTCCCATCCACAGCCTGGGGGGGTGAACAAGTGCACACAAAGGCCCACGCATGTGCATGTACACGTGCACCCAGACACACACACTATGCCATGATGTACAGACAGGTAGCCACAGCAGGAGGGCAAAAGGTTCATGTGGAGATAACCCCTATGACCTAAGCCTCACTGCAGTACTGCTATAATCCGGAGCTAGCAGCAATCGCCTAAAACAGGCAGATTCCTGATACCCAGAAGGCACAGCAGCTCTATTCTGAAAAAATATCAAATAAGGGCCGGGCGCGGTGGCTCACGCCTGTAATCCCAGCACTTTGGGAGGCCGAGGCGGGTGGATCACGAGGTCAAGGGATCGAGACCATCCTGGTCAACATGGTGAAACCCCGTCTCTACTAAAAATACAAAAA
>NW_016107399.1:4521404-4534785 GCF_001604975.1 Cebus imitator | reverse complement strand
TCAGCCTCCAGAGTTGCTGGACTACAAGTATGTGCCACCATGGGTGGCTAATTTTTATTTATTTATTTTTTTTATTTTTTTTTTTTTTTGCAGAGACCAGGTCTTGCTATGTTGCCCAGGCTAGTCTCAAACTCCTGGCTTCAAGCAATCCTCCCACCTCAGCCCCCCAAAGTGCTGGGAATTACAGTGTGAGCCACCCACACTTGGCACAGTTGAACTCCTAACATTTTACAAATTCTAAACAGAATTTAGCTTCTTCCCAATTGGGATAAATTTTCTGCTTGCTCCTGTTAATTTTAAAAGAAGAAAAAAGAGAACCGGAAAGAAGAAAACAAAGAAATGGGTAAAAACACAGTACATCTAAAGGTATCTTGGTAAATCCCAGTTAGGTCAGCCCTGTCACTTAGAAGCGAACAGTACAAGGAAGAGGCTCCATAACTCTAAAGAACCACTGACTGTGTGTCAGACAGACTGTAAGTTGGTCAGCCCTTAGAAAAGCACACACAGTCAGAATGTGTTGGTGTTAAAGGGAATATCACCATTCATCTGAGCCCAAATGAATGCTGAACCTTTGAAACTGGCTACAAAATCAGTCTATAAGCAAAGCAAGGTGTGTGTATATGGGTACCAATTTCTGCCCTAGAAGAAAATCAAAATATAAACAGTCTACCAATCAAATGTGCAAGCCATTAGAAAAAAAAAATCACACTACCTTCCTTCTCCAAATCTTACACTTACCATGTACAGACTCCAAAAGGCAATTTGAAACTATATTTATTCAAAAGTCCAAAATTGCTAGAGGGAGGGATGGGAGTTAAGATTACAGTTTCAAGATTCATTTCCACCAAACAGGAGTTAACTAATTCTTGGGAACTTTAAAATGTTTACAATCCTCTTTTCTTTGCATTATAGCAAACCTTTTTTTTTTTTTTTTTTTTTTTTTCAAAAAAAAGGAAAATACATCTATATCAAATATATTCTTTTAAATTTTTTTTCTCCTTAGAAAAAAAAAAAAAAAACAACCACAGGAATGTCTTTGAAAAAACCACAGGAATGTCTTGCAGCCTACAGATTCCACCTGTGTCACCACCCCCTCACTCTGATGTTGTACAGGCTCTTAAGGACCATGAACCTAAAGCCCCATTAATGGCTTCACAAAATGTCTCCAGCAGCCCTTTTACTAGTCTTGGCTCTACAGTTACAATTTCCTACTCTTCAGCTGAATTACCAAAAGCCAACAGGCCTCTAAGCACATATGCTGATCCTTCAGCCCACAGATACAAGTTTTTCCACTTCGTCAGTGACTGTTCCTCATCTCCTGCTAATAAATCACTCTTTGTCCTTCTGTTAAATGACTCATCCTATCACATATGTAACACTCATTATTTTTCTTACCACTTTCCTTTTTTGTTAACCTTTATGTGACTCACAAGCCTTTTTACCATCACTTACAATACTTTTATTGTCCTTGCACTTACTGGATATAAGTGCTTTAATAATATTTGTAACATCTTAAAAAATCAACCATTAGTTCAGCGAGAATGCCACAGCAGGCAAACAAGCAGCCTCCTGTGGCCACTCAGGACCACTAATGCCATCTATTGGCAGTGGGCTGGGGCGATGGGCATTTGCTCTGGAGCCCGACTTCACTTTCGTCACTGAGAATCCTCAAATTAAAGAGCTTTTGTATCTTCTTCATTCTCGCACTCGCAACATGGGAGTTTTATCTCCTTCGGCTACATCAGTCAGTGGGTTATGTGGGGGAGGATTGTTTAAAAGGTTACTTACCATGTCAATGCCAAAGACTGCAAAATGCAGAAGATAAGCGCAAGCCCCTTGTTATGCCACTGAAAAATAATGATATGGTTACAGGAGAGTGTGAGACAAGAGGCAAAAGCCAAAAGGATTAAGAAAAATTAAAATATGCACTTACCCAAAAGGCAGAACACAGGGTAAGTGCAAAACACAACTAGGAGAAAGAAAACATTAATTAATGACAATGATAACATGGCAGAAAAAAAATCCTCAAAACTTGTTATTCTTGACAAAGGTACAATACTTCTTAGGCTGCGGTAATCAGAGTCTGTGATTCTCACAGCATCCCAAATGCATCCTTCATCTCAAAGCAGTGAACCCACCTCAGCATCCATGTTTGGCAGAATAGTTAAAAATCTCCATGAAATCAAACTAGCCAATCAAGATTCACATAGATTAAAAAGAGAAAGATGTTCTTTTACTTTCAAGTTTTCCCAGAACCTCTGCCCAGCAAACAAATCACATTTCAGGCCCACCCATCCATCTATCCATCTTTTCGTTCAAATGCACCAAAGTAAGCTTAACACAAATCTCTCTACTTTAACTCCTGCCAAATGCTACAGCAGAAAGCACAGGCGAGGCCAAAGGTTAACATGAGATATCAATCTCACAGCGAGCATGCCAGTTATTTGTTTACATGTCACCTAACACTTTCCCTAAGGCCATTCTTAGAAAGCTCTTTCTACAGGAGACTTGTCCAGATCTCGGACATCTGGGGTTGGCCAAGGACCACTGGTGCTAGAGCAGTCGGCCACACCTTTCCTCTCCATCCTCCAACAGTAACTACTCAAATATGTCCTAAACATTCCAGCATTGTGCCCAACACTGTGAAAGAACACAAAATAAATAGCAAATGTCACAGCTTTCGAGAACTTACCTATTGGAACAAATGAGATTATATATGTGAAACTAAAAATAAAAATATGTTCATCAAGTTCCAAATGTTGCAATAGTTACACTGCAGAGTTATATTCTGGAGTGGTTATATTCTGGACCAGAGAATGCAGGTCTGGAATGATTTTGACAACCGCAGGCAAGAGAATGGGCCAAAAATGCGAGGCATTTGCGGTCAGTGGGACAGGATGATATAACAAACCTGAAGACACTGTTGTCAGAGCAGGGCACAAGGATGACAGGCTATAAGGAGGCCACTCCCACTTTGGGGAGACGGATGAAAAACAGTAATAAGTCCCCTAGTCAGATAATGAGGAATAAAGAGCCTATCCTATAAGACTGGACACCCACCCTAGAGAATGAATCCTGTGTTTCTGAGTTATTCCCTCTAAGCCCTGGCCTGTGTGTGGCTTCGACAGTCACCAGGAAGGTGTGGAAGCTCCCTTCCTACCACCATACCACTCTGGCTAGTCTGACAAGCAATGCCCTCTAGAGGTGCTTTTCAGAACTGGCAGCACCTTGACACCCACTGAAACACAAACTAGGGGAGGAGGGGATCGTGGTATTAGGTAAAGTCGAGTGTTCCCTTCTGCCACATAGGAATAAGGTAGTGAGTCAAGCTGAAAGGAAAAAGAGAAGAGGTCTTTAGGTTACAAGGAAAAAATCCTATACAACAGAAATAAAAACTCCCATTTGAGAAGTCCAGCTAAAAAGCAGACCTTACCAGCACCATGATAGTTGCAATCAAACGTGTAGGCTCAAACATTCGCTTCAGCTGTTTCAGTGGTCCCATGAGGAAGATGGTACTGAAAGGCAAACATACACACGAGCTGTTCAGAACAGAACTGCACTAGGCACACTGAGTCGCCTCCCTAGGACTTCTGTGGCAATAGTAGCTAACATTTGAAAAGCTCTTATTCTGTGGCAGGCACTGTGCTGAAGGGCCTTTTGTGCATTATTCTCACTTAATCCATCAATAACCAACCTATAAAGTAGGAACAATTACCACACCAAAGCCCAGAGAGTTACTTATCCAAGGCCACCCCACCAGGGAATGATAGACCCAGGGTGTGACTACAGAATTGTATCATACCACTAGGTTAGGTAAGCCTTCTCCTTGAGAGATGCTACCTTGCCCACCTGACAACCTTCCCATGGAAACAAACAAGGCTCAGGAAATTTAAAGAAAAACCAGATCTTACAGGCTTAGGTAGGTTATGTTAAAATGCAGAGCATTTCATCTTCTTTCATAATCTTCAAAGAATAATTCTAATGATGATGATATCATCTGTTACTTGTTGAATGTTTGCTAAATGTCAGATATTACATATATTACCTCATTTCTTCTCAACAACTTTGTGAGCTATGTATTAAAATCATTTTAGAGATGAGAAAATCACATAGCTACCAAAGAGCCGGCATTCCACTCTCCATTTATTGAATTCCAAAGCTCTGAAAGACATCGCCAGCAGTCTACGGTCATACCACCCTGAACGCGCTGGATCTTGTCTGATCGCAGAAGCTAAGCAGGGTCAAGCCTGGTTAGTACTTGGATGGAAAAAGACATCCCAAGCGTGCCTTCTGTATGAATGAACTTGAGACACGGCTAGCAAGAGTAATCATACACGAAGCAGACTGTCATGCCTAACATATCAAGTACCAGGGCCAACTTTATGCCATGCTTCCCGAGTCCTGAGGTGTCACTCCAGTGGTAGCTCATTATAGCTAGTGTTTAATACAAGCCAACTAGCAGACGATATTAGCTACTGAGTATGCAACAAAAATAAAAATTTGTAAAAATAAATCTCCCTTTTTTTTTTTTTTTGAGATAGAGTTTCGCTCTGTCACCCAGGCTGGAGTGCAGTGGCATGATCTCAGCTCACTGCAACCTCTGCCTCCCAGGTTCAAGTGATTCTCCTGCCTTAGCCTTCCAAGTAGCTAGGATTACAGGCCCATGCCACCATGCCTGGCTAATTTTTGTATTTTTAGTAGAGATGGGGTTTTACCATGTTGGGTGGCTGGTCTCAGACTCACGACCTGAGGTGATCCGCCCACCTCAGCCTACCGCGAGGACTACAGGCATGAGCCACCACACCCAGCCAATAAGTCTTCCTGTCTTTGAAGTGCCATTAAGTTGCAACTTGAATTCAAAGCTTCACTCTCATCTCAAGTGTCCCAAGTAAGAGAACACTTCTTTAACCTACACCGAATAAGAAGCAAGTCAAGGCTAGTCCTAAAAATTAAACATAGCATATATACAAAACCATAACAGACTGCGGGCAAAGCCACATCCTCCCAAATATACCCGGAAAATAACAATTTGCTCCCTTTATTATTTCCCTACTCAGTGCTATGAAGAATCCAGTCCATTGGGATTTGCTAAAGAGCTCTTTGGACTAAGCAACACATCCATGTGTTTATGCTCAGTCTAGACTATACATTATAACTTGACACTGTCTGCCCAAAACAACACCCCCCACCAAAAGTTAGTATTGGAAAGAGCTTTAGAGGCAACAACAGACATCTCTAAGGTCAGCACTAATAAATTAAGCTTTAAGCAGGTGGCCAGAATCATGCACTCGATCATTTAATTAACATCCCCCATTTCCAGCCAAACACAAAACTAAGTTTGGGTACAAATGGGGACAAGTAAGATACATGTGCAGCCCTCATCAAGTGGCTTATGGACCTAGCAAGTACGTGTAATAAAATGCTACCTGCACTGGCACATAATTACAGATGGGATACTGACAGCCCAAAGGAAGGGGTCATCAATTCTGGAGAGGAGGTGGTAATCAGGAAAAGCTTCATAGAAGAGGTGGCTTTTGAGCCAGGTCTTAACAAATGAGCAAGTATCTACCAAACTAGGGGAGGTACAGCTAGGGCAGCATTCCAGGCAGAGAAAACAACCTAACAAGGGCACGACAACATTTTGGGAAATGCAGGAAGTTCGGCCTGGCTGGGAAGCACACTGGGTAGGGAATGGGACCACGGTGACGCCAGATCTCAAAGAGGCTTTCCTGTATGCGTGTTGAGGAGTTTAGACTTCATCTGTACAGAGAAAACAGGGCTATAAATGAATGGCTCCACAATGCAGTCGAAAATGGCCTGGAGAGGGGCAATGGAGGAGACAGAGAGGCCCAGCAGAGGCATCTTGTTCAGATAAGGGGTGATCCAGGCCAAAGCTAAGACCAGCTCAGATATCACCTTCTCTAGGAAACCCTTCCTGACGGAGGTCATGTCAGCTGCCCCTCTTTGAGCACCTCTTTCCATATCCTTTTATGTCATGAAGTATATGTCTGTCTGCCTGGCAGGGACCAAACCGGACTTGTCTTTGTATCCTCTGAGCCCAGCACA
This sequence comes from Cebus imitator, assembly GCF_001604975.1. Lineage (NCBI taxonomy): Eukaryota > Metazoa > Chordata > Mammalia > Primates > Cebidae > Cebus > Cebus imitator. Next base: position 4,528,719 of record NW_016107399.1, on the reverse strand, counting down.
GAGTGTGACCAGTGCTTACCCATTGAGCATGCAATTCAGTCAGGGAAGCACAAACAGCCATGAGGACAAAGAGGAAGAAGCCAGTAAGATAGGTATACATCAAACCCTGGTGAGGAATCACGGAGGGGAGGCTTGGACCGCCAGGACTCTGAAGCCATTTACAGAGACACAAGGGAAGGGAAAAAGGGGAAAACAGATGCCTAAGTTCAGGTTCCTGCAGGTCATTCAGGTAGGGGCCAGGCCAGTGCTCCCAGCTGGGAGAGGGTGCAGTTGTTGGTACCAGTGCAACTGAAGCATGAGTGTGAATGAGCTTCACCTGCAAAGTCTGTGCATCCACAACCTACAGGAAGTGCTTACATTCCCTGCTCCCATGAGCTGCTACTCAGGTCTGGGAAGGTCTGACACTAAATAGAAACCAGTTTCCCTTATGGCCACTGGAGTGATGAGCCCTTTGAAAATCATCAGCTTAATCTCTGGCAGTAGTAAGAATACAGCAAGCAGGAGGAATGTGTTGTAAACCCTGAAGAAATCATTCAACTGCTCTGTGTCACAGTTCCTGTATATGTAAAATCACAATGGCAGCTATTATTTACTGCTTTCTCCCAGGTGTTTCAAAGACACACTAAGATATAAAATGTTTTGAAATAACAAGATGAATGTGAGATATTCTAACTACTCTTGTTTCTCTCCAAATCCCTGACAATTACTGAAGCATTCTCTTTTACCTCCCTCAAGTACAACCAATATCCATTTTCCCATTGAATGACTGGCTAAGACTGGATTTTAAAAAAACAGTTACCTCCCAATTGATGCGATGTTACCAAAGGTATAAAACACTGCGAAGAGGTGTAGTCCCTTCCTGGGCACCCACAGCAGAAAAGTACCCTGGAATTTAAAGCACAATAATGTTTGCACATAAGCAACCCCTCCCACCCAGCCACACAAGCAGAGCTCACAGAGGAAGCCCCAGAAGTCCATTTCCTTCCCCACCTCTCTTCTTCCCCTCTTCTCTCGTCCATGCATTTTAGTGAAGAGCAAAAGGGGAAAGGAGATGGGCAAAAGGGGGAATATACAGCAAAGACGAGTGGGAGGAAAAGACAGGGGAGGGAGAGAAATCTTACCAGCAGTGAGCAGAGAATTCCTATAGCAAAACACGCAATGAAGCCTTTTATCCTGGTACCCCAGCTTAATGAAGATGCCTCAACAACCTAAAATTGTAAAAGAAAAAAAAAGTTACATATACACACACATTTACTAAAAACAAAGCAAGCACATAATTAAACCTGGAAAATGTTAAGTTGTATTAGAGAAGGCAAGAAGCACAGAATCCTACACACTCAGGCAATGTAAGTCTTCGAATCCAGACCTTATCAGAGTTGTAAAGCTATTATGCAGACAGGAATCTTCTCTCCAGCAGCTGACAGCTGTGTCTCCAGCTGAACATCTTCAGAGGTAGAAACTCCCTGCCTCAAGCACAACCCATTTCACAAACAAGAAGGCAAGACGGCCAATCCTAGCGTAGCCCAAAGCCTTCCCACAGCCCAGGCAAGGTGAGGACCACAACTAGAAAGGCATGAGCTCCACCAGACAGAGTCCCAGGAAATAAGGAAAAGATGAAGGGACGGCAGTCAAGCAGCTGGTCCACTGGTCATCCTCTGCTACATCAACTCTCACCCTCGTTACTCACTCTTGGCTCGGATGTTGTACTTACAGGGTGCTGGCATTAGCCAGCTCCTCCAAGTGTGAGACAAATCCTGGTTAATTAATTACTCTCCTGCTCATCCTGACTCTTTGACATCATTATTGATCCCTCCCTGGAGCAAAGTTCAGGAGAAGCCAGGAGTTCCAAAAAAACTACTGAAACAGGACAGCCTGTGAGTAGCTCCCAATAGTTATTTTCTCATGTCAAAAATGACAAAAGCAGGGCGCAGTGGCTCACACCTACAATCCCAACACTTTGGGAGGCCGAGGCGGGCACATCACCTGAGGTCAGGAGTTTGAGACCAGCCTGACCAACACGGTAAAACCCTATCTCTACTAAAAATTCAAAAAATTTGCCAGGTGTGGTGATGCATGCCTGTAATCCCAGCTACTTGGGAGGCTGAGGTAGGAGAATTGCTTGAACCCAGGAAGTGGAGGTTGTAGTGAGCCAAAATCATGCCATTGTACTCCAGTCTGGGCAACAAGAGTGTAACTCCGTCTCAAAAAAAAAAAAAACAAAAAAAAACGACGACCAACCATCTGCATGGGCAACCCTGCTAGTCTGATGCAAGTGGGCACAGTTGAACAAACACAGCTGCCAATGAGAGACCAACACCACACAGGGCAGCCAGGCCATGTATATTCAGACAGCGCTCACCTTGTGTGGCCAGCATAGTCTCCATCTAGCAATGTGGTCAAAGTTGTCTATACCATTGTTTCCACCTGGCTGATGGAGGAAGGGAGGTCGTAGCAGAGAGTCAAGGGTCACTAGACTGGCGACTGGGTCAGCCTTGCCTATCTCCATCTGAGGGATCTGTTTTCAATCCTGTCTCCTGAGTTCCCGTCAAACCAGAAGCTTGAAAAGAAGGACTAGAGGCTCCCCCCAGGTGTGGCACGTATTGCTAAAGACTACCTTAATCTCCACTCAGTAGAAAGGTATTTAGGTCAGGTTATACATTCATATATAATGGAACTGGGCTAATGACCCTGCACAGAAAGCACAAATTATGGACGGTAACAGGCAGCAGGGGCCAGTGTGACGGCCTGACAGATCAGCCACCTCATTCTACACTGAGGTAAACCTCTCCTGGAGGAGTCTGGTTTCCCAAACCCCCTTGGACACCAAAATGAGCCATGTGATGATGCTCTATTAGCAGGCTTTACGCGGTCCCCAGACAATCTAGTCAGGCCACTTCTGACTAAACCATTTAGCCTCCCACCAAGGACAGACAAAATGAGAAGCTACCACTCTTCCTGAACTCATGCAAGAACCAAAGAACTTACCCTGCCAAGGTGAAAAAAGAACAAGCTGCCCACAGGAAGAAAAGGGCGGTAGGACTGGCCTGGCTTATTCACAGGAAGACGAGGGGTACTAGATGGGCCTGGCTTGCTCGGAGGAAGAACAGCGGTGGTAGGATTGGACTGGCTTGTTCACAGGAAGAACAGCGGTAGCAGGACTGGACTGGATGGTTCCCTGAGCACTGCATGGCATCAACAAGGATATTTTAAAAGATTCAACCTTTCTACTTTAAGACGATAAGCCATAAGGTTAAGAATGAAATTTGAATTGACTTTGACATCTAGATTGCTAAATAACCTCAACAGAACAGTGAGATTCCAGCCCTCATAAAAATTAAAATCACCGGCAACAGGAAGCAGTTCAGCCAAAAATGTGTTTCTGGTTTCTACCTTCAGAAAGGAAAGTGACACTCCACATCCAAGTCTCTCAAGCTCAGTCCATCCAAATGTCACTGTTTGCCAAAATGGAAGGGGTGGGGGCACATTTCACCACTGGACTTTTCCATTACATGTAGCTGCAAGCTCTTTTACAAGCACACTTGGTCAGGGAAGGAGGAAGCTGTTGTTCCACTTCTTCTAATTGGACTCAGTGAAAGCAAAACACTTCTTTTTGCCAAATTATGAAAACAAACTCATAAAATGTCTGTAAATGCATGACTGCTGGAAGCTGTGCTAGCGTATTTTGGAAATTAGAGTAGCTAAAATAGTACCTGGATAGAATTTGCAGGCCATGTGCTCACTAGCAGTCTGACTGGCAGTTATTCACAAAGGTCCCTTTCACTCTGGGATGTGGAGAGAAGAGGGGCTCTCGCCAAGAAGTAAAACTAAGAATTGTTCAGAAAAACAGGACTGGTGACCAGAAGAAGGTGAGAAAGGAATACTGCTTCATTTCCACACTTTAAAATCAGATACTATTCACACCTTTCTTGTCCCTAGAATCCTTTATAAAAAACATAAAACCTATACTCTCAGAAAAAAAAGTCCAGTGAAACTAAAGACTTAAGGTGTATTTACGAAGACGAGGTATCAATCAGAAAATTCATCATGAGGCTATAATCAGATGCTGCCATGAAAATTTTATAACTACCTAGGAGAGGTAGAAGAAATAGAACTAGTCATACCTTTATGGTTTGCATTAAAGGAATAAAAATTTTTAAAAGCACTCTCTTCTAGTGACCTCTTAAAGAGATTTTTAAGAGTAATAAATAATTCAACTAACCATACAAAACAGCAATTTCCTCACAGAATCCACCAGTTTTGCCAGCCCCCAAACCATGAAAAATGTGAGACAATCAAATAAATCAGTACCAATATTTTAAGGGAGGTTCTGACCTAATCAGTAAAAACTAAGCCAAAAAAGCCCGAAAGATGAAGTCGGTCAGCAACAAAACATTTCCCAGGAATTCAAGACTCTGGAAGTACCATACAATGGTATTATAAACAGAAATTTCACTCAGAAAGAGGAAGCTGACCAAAGTATTTTAAAACAAGAATGAAGCACCTATTCTTTTTAAAACAGATCCAACAGGTGCCTGGGCATAACACATTAAAGCCCTTCTCATAACATCCAACACAGGCATTCACCATTTTAGGTTAAAAACAAGCTCCGCATTTATGTTTGCAAACTTCACTAGCCGTGGGCCCACTACTTCATGATGATTTTTGAGACAATAATATCCGCATCATCCCACTGTCAACACCCCACCTCCCAAGAGTCTGCAGGGAGAGAAAGTACCTCCTCTTAAGCACCAACTGTTCATCAAGGCTTGTTGACAGTCAATGGAAATAAAGCTTTAAATAGCAAGGGTCAGCAACCTACAAGTCAGATCTTTCTTAGGCCCAGTCTGAGGTTCCACTTGAGATTCATAATAGAGGCTAGAAATCAAGGAAAAAGAACCTGTGAAATTAATCCTGGGCCTTGACCAATTAATAAAGACAAATTAAAAAGAAACCACCAACTTCTTCTGAAATGTCAAAAAGTTAAACTTCAGTGCCTCCAACATTTGATCGCATAGCATTACTACCTCCAGCTAATTCAGAGGGCAAGTTTTACATTCTGAGATGTGATGCAGAAAGTATAATTACCAGTATCACACAAAACAAAACAATAAAATCAGCTACCACAAACGAGGATGAAAGCAGCTTGCTGAGAAACCCAGAAGAAACACTGATTAAAGTGAGAGGGAAAACTCCAGTTTCCAGTTGAAAGAGGCCATTATCATCTTGTTCAATACCCGCATTTCAGGGAGGGTGTTGAACGGAGGCTAAAGAATACTCCAAAAAGTGAAGAGAAACGTTATTTTGTCATCTGAAAAGGAAAACAAAAGACAAAAGCATCCAAAATAGAAATGCAACATTCTGTGTGGTTCTACAACATAGGACATTAGCGGCCAGGTTTCAGCACTATCAAAACTTTTCTAATAGGCCGGGCGCGATGGCTCACACCTGTGATCCCAGCACTTTGGGAGGCCAAGGCGGGCCGAATCACTTGAAGTCAGGAGTTCGAGACCAGCTGGCCAACAAGGTGAACCCCTCATCTCTAGTAAAAATACAAAAATTAGCCGGGCTTGGTGGCAGGTGGCTGTAATCCCAGCTACTTGGGAGACTGAGGTGGGAGAATCGCTTGAATCTGGGAGGTGGAGGCTGCAGTGAGCCGAGATCGCGCAGCTGAACTCCAGCCTGGGCGACAGTGAGACTCCGTCTCCAAAAAATATATATATATATTTTCTAATAAAACAAATCAACACGCAGGCAGTCTCCTGAGGCGCTGGGTGTCTAGAGTCTAGGTGTGGGCAGTGTGGACACAGAGACACAAGACGTGATCCCTGCCCTCATAGGGTGGAGGCAGTTTTACAATCACAAGACGTGCACAGGGCCGGGTGGGAGTGTCACACTCTACAACTAAACCGGGCAGAAAACAAAGGCGGAGCTCGGGTCGCGGTTAACAACCTCGTCGCGAGGTGGGGACCGCCACCCCAACACCCCAGCCCTGGTCCATCGCCGCGATCCACCCAGCAAGGGCTCCTTCCTCCAGCCCTGCCCGGCCCTAAAGCGCATTCCCCGGCTGGTAGGGCTGGGACCGACTGCCGGGACACCCGCCCTCCCACTCACAGGTCAGTCCGGGGATTTCCTCCTGCCCGGCCCTCTGTCGGGGAGGATGGGCAGAAGGGGCGCGGGGCAGAAGGAAGGGGCGCGGGGCAGAAAAGGACGCCGCGGCCGAACAACCAGTGCAGCGCCGGGGCTCCTCGCGGAGCCGTGCTGGAGAAGAGGAGAAGGGGCAGAGCTGCCGTCCAGAAATTCCTGGAAGTCCCAGCAGGCTTCCCAGGCCCGGGCAGGGAACGCAGGGCGAGTTCCCGGGCTCACTCACCTCGGACAGGCCGCTCCGGTCCTCCGTGTCCTGCCCGCTCAGCACCTTCTTCAGCTTGTCCATTGCGGCCCAGTCCCCGCCGGCTCCGGCCCCTCCGCGGCAGCCTGTTGCGCTCGCTAAGTTGCTGGCTCTTCCGGGTGCTCGGCAGCCGCCAGGACGCCAACCGCGACGCGCCCCGCCCAGGCACCTGCCCACCTGGGGGCGCCCGGCATGCCCCGCGCCCACGCCCGCCTCCCCCGCGCCGGCCTTCGCAGGCGTGTTTTGGTCCCGGGAGGCGGGTCAGGCCGGAGAGACTGGGATTGAAGTCCACCAGGCGCTGCCAAACACTAATTCGGCGTCCGGCGCTGTGTTCCAAACCCGAACGGGCCGCGCTTCCTCGCCCTGTTGCCTGTCGTTCCAGGCAACAAACGCTGAGCATCCACCACGTGCAAGGCTCTGGAGTAACAAAGACGGTGAAGAAACCTCGTGCAGACGGGAACAAAGGCTGTGGTTCATCCATATTGCGGTCGTGCTTACACTGGAAAAGTTTTTGGTTTTTTGGGGGTTTTTTTTGAGACGGAGTTTCGCTCTTGTTGCCCAGGCTGGAGTGCCGTGGTGCGATCTCAGCTCACCGCAACCTCCGCCTTCCGGGTTTAAGCGATTCTCTGGCCTCAGCCTCCGAGTAGTTGGGATTACAGGCATGTGCCACCACGCCCGGCTAATTTTGTATTTTTAGCAGAGACGGAGTTTCTCCGTGTTGGTCAGGCTGGTCTCGAACTCGTGACCTCAGGTGATCCACCTGCCTCGGCCTCCCAAAGTGCTGTGATTACAGGCATGAGCCACGTAGCCCGGCCAAGAGTTTTTTGTGGGTTTTTTTTTGTTTGTTTTTTGTTTTTTTCAGTCACTCAAGGCATTAGCCTGGTGTGGTGGGGGATGCCTGTAAACCCAGCTACTCAGGAGGCTGAGGCA
>NW_016107399.1:4481177-4521329 GCF_001604975.1 Cebus imitator | reverse complement strand
AAAAAAAAAAAAAAAAAAAAACTGACTGAAGGAATGTGGAAAGGAATAAAAGATTGTTGTTAAACTGTTTGTACAATAGTTTGCTTTACTGACCTCAAAAACACTAAAAATAGACTGGGCATGGTGGCCATGTCTGTATTCCCAGCACTTTGGGAAAATGGCTTGAGCCCAGGAGTTCTAGACCAACCTGGGCAACATAGGGAGAGTCATCTCTGCAAAATAGTTTTAAAAATTAGCCAGGCATGGTGGCAGGCCCCTGTAGTCCAAGCTACTTGCAAGGCTGAGGAGGAAGAATGGCTTGGACTCAGGAGGTCAAGGCTGCAGTAAGCCACGATCTCAGGGCAGTAAGCGCTGCACTCTATAGCCTGGGCAACAGAGTGGAAACAATCCAAATGGCCATCAGATGATGAATGGTAAATAAAATGTGACATACTCACACAATAAAAAAGAATGGAGCACCGACACATGCTACAACATGGATAAACCTTGAAAACATTGTATTAAGTGAAATAAATGTAGACCCCGAAAATTTGAGACAAGTCTCAGTTAAATTAGGAAGTTTATTTTGCCACGGTTGAGGATGAGCGCCTGTGACACAGCCTCAGAAAGTCCTGATGACATGTGCCCAAGGAGGCTGGGGCACAGCTTGGTTTTATACATTTCAGGGAGACATGAGACATCAAGCAATATATGTAAGAAGTGCATTGGTTTTCTCTGGAAAGGCAGGACACTGCAGGCAAAGACTGGAAGACTCAAGCCGGGAGGGGGCGTCCAGGTTGCAGATAGGTGAGAGACAAAGGTTGCATTCTTTTGAGTTTTTATTAGCCTTTCCAAAGGAAGGCAATCAGATACGCACTTATCTCAGTGAACACAGGGATAACTTTGAATAGAATGGGAGGCAGATTTGCCCTAAGCAGTTCCCAGCTTGAATTTTCCCTTTAGCTTAGAAATTTGGGGGGCCCAAGGTATTATCCTTTCACAGAAGCTAGACACAAAAGACTATATATTGTATGATTTCATTTATAGTAAATGTCTAGAATAGGCAAAACAGAAAGTAGATTAATGGTTGCCGAGGGGTAGAGGAGGGGAAATGGTAATAAGAGACTAATGGGGTGATTTAAATGTTCTGGAATTAGATGGTGGTAATGGTTGCATGCACAACTCTGAATATACTAAAAACCATTGAATTGTATGCTTTAATTGTATGGCATATGAATTCTATTGCAATAAAGCCATTTCAAAAATACTTAGAACAGTGCTCAGTATATATTACACAATCTATTATCTGTTGTAAAATGTAACAGGCATCCATCCACCCTTATCTTTCCCCAATTATCTGAGTCTGAACCCAGAATATGGGCTCCTGATTTAGCTACAGGTATATTTGCAGGTTGTGCAATTGGACCATTACAAGGTGATTCATTGTAACATTGTTTTTAATAGAAAAAGTTTGGAAACAACTTAAAAGTCCATGAATGAGGGAAGTGCTTGAATAAATTATGGTACATTCATTCACAAGGATATTAAGTAGTCATTAAACACAGAAGAATGAGGAAGGTTTAATAAATGTCTTCAGAAGGTTCTTTCTGATTGTGCCACACCATCCCTTGAAGGATCTTTGTAAACATGTCTGACTCATTTGTTGCCTGCATAACACAGTGTGGCTAACTGAAAAATGGTCCCCAAAAGATATCTTTGAAGGACCCTCAGTGTGCCACTCTGTGGATATTTGTAGGGGCAGCCAGGCCTCCCCTCTACTTCCAGTGGGTATTCTTGCCTTTTTTTCAGTCTTCCACATGAAGTAAATAAGTGAAATAGAAGCCCTAGCTGAACCAATCAGGACAGTGCCTCTTGGTTCTATTTTGGCATCACAGACCCTTTTGAGAGTATGACTGTCATGCAGCCTGTCTCCACCTGCCCCTGTGCAGAAAAGCGGCCCACACTACCAGGGGTGTTATATATGCCAGGACTTCCACCATGACTATGGACCCTTGGTTGAAAACCCCGGGTTTAGAGAAAAACATTCAGATACATACCACCAGCCTTATATCTCTCCAAGCCCTTAGATTGCTTTGTGTTGGTCAGGCTGGTCTCAAACTCTCAAGTGTTATTTCTTAAGGAATACATTTCATAGGGCTATAGCTGCCATAGACAGTGACTCCTCTCATGGATCTCAGCAAAGTCAATTGAAAACTTTCTGGAAAGGATTTACAATTCCAGATGCCAACTGGTGGAGCACTTGAGGTCAGGAGTTCAAGACCAGCCTGGTCAACATGGTGAAACCTGGTCTCTACTAAAAATACAAAAATTAGCTGGGCTTGGTGGCACATGCCTGTAACCCCAGATACTCAGGAGGCTGAGACAGGAGAATTGCTTGAACCCAGGAGGCGGTGGTTGCAGTGAGCTGAGATCGTGCCATTGCATTGCAGCTTGGGCAACAGAGGCTCTGTCTCAAAAAATAAATAAATAAAATAAAAAATATAAATAAAAGAACTTGACATCTCTCTTGCTCCTGCTCTTGTCACATGACACATCAGCTCCCCTTTCCTTCTGCCATAAGTAAAAACTTCCTGAGGTCTAACCAGAAGCAAATACTGGCACCATGTTTCTTGTACAATCTGCAGAACCATGAGCCAAAATAAACCTCTTGTCTGTAAATTATCCAGTCTCAGGTGTTCCTTTATAGCAATGCAAATAGACTAACACAGAGACCATTAATTTGGAAATTGTGTCAATGTAGACACCAGTTTGTAGGGGTTTGGGTTGTACTGATGTGGTTACTATCTTCAGTATACTACAGGCTTCACATTCTTCCAGTGGTTGACTGCTATTACCTTATACCTGTAGTGCACCTGGAGTACAGGACTTTTCTGAGTTCCACCTCAATTTTCAGGGATCCCTGTATGCCTACACCACAGAGAGAATCTATATTTACACTTTTGCTGAGTCCTCATCAACAGACTGGCATTCCTCGTTACTTAGTATTAGGCTCACAGCAAAGACAGTTTTTTGTCCTTGGCTAGCCTCAGTCTTAGGCAGGCTTTGTGTGACTGGCCCTCAGGGATGTGGCTTTCTCAACATTCCTGCACCATTTCCCAATAGTAGTCGAAATCTGTTTCAAATCTATTGTTAGTCTTGTGCAACAATTTCATGCCCATTCCCCATTAAGAGTAGACCTCTTTTTGTTATCCATGTGGCATCCTGGGTCCAGATTTTCTGCCCCTCTCCAAGGTCAATTTTTGCTTCTACTCCTCTAGCAGTAACATTGTTTTCCTGTGTCCTGAAGGCAGACTATTTCCTACCTCTCTCCCAAAAGCAGATGGATTTTGTCTACATTTCTACCCCAAATCAATGAATTTCTGCCTGGGCCCTGGGAATGATATGGATTGTTGCTCCTCCCCATAGCAGCCTAAGGCTATTGCATTATTCAAGAGAAGAGCTTGAAAGTAGGCAGCCTTTCGTGGCAGCCAACTACCTTCTGTTTGCTTAAACCACCTACTGAGACTTTCTGGTTCCCTGCCCTGCTTCAAGTTTTTCTTGAGTCCTGGTGTAGGCCCCTGGGAAAGAACTTGTGAATGTGTATGAAGTTCCCTTATTTGAGATTCTTGGCTATTCCAAACTGGTATGCTAGCCCACGTGAAGACTTTAAGAATATGTTAAAATTATTGCTAATGTTTTCTTACCTGCTTATATAAGGGCCATCTCTTTCTCTTGGGTTCTTCCCAAGGCTAAAGAGTCTGGATGGCCCACCTGTCCTTGTAGGGCTTATCACTCTTTGGGATTTGGTTTATTTGCCTTGTAATTTCAGTTCTTTGATATGCTTAAGAAAAGCTTTAATTTTATAGATGACCCAGACTTTTCTTCTTGTTAAAATGGGAATGACAGACTCTTGAGGTTTTCCACATCTTCTTCAGAAGCAGAACTCTGGCTACCTCTACTAAAGTTAGTTGATTTTCTGTTACTCTCTTAAGTCGATATCATTTCCATCACTGCACATGTTAAAATTAGTACTTTTTTACTCTGTTGCCTCCATTAGACTTTAAACCCACAAAAACATATACTACATCACTTCACTGTTGTAATCCATTATACCTAGCATCATATTGTACACATAGTACTCAAAACTAATACATATGACAGGTATTCATATTTTCAAAAACCAAAAACATGGACCCAACATACAGAAAATACTGTTAAAAACATCCATGGAAATGTTAAGGAACAGAGAGAGAGGAAGGGCAAGACCCCAAACTGGAAAATTATATTCTGAACCATCCATTAGGTTTTAAATTTATAACCTGCCTGGAGACTCTGTCTACAGTGTTGACTGAGTTCAAAACATAAGGCACAAATGAGAAAAGTATAACCCAAACCATACTTCTTTAATTAAGCTCTAAGAAAAACTCAAATAAATGAAATAGCAAAACATTGATCAGTAATTCCTTGTTTATTCTCCTCTTACAAAAAGACACTTGGGACAAATAAATATAAAATGGCATATTTCATATTTAGCAATGGGCAAATACACATTTTCTCGGTATTCTCCACAAGAATAAACCAATAAAATTTTCAGAGGCATACTCGTTCTACCCATCTTTTACCAGCTAAAAAAAAAAAAAAAAAGGCAATTATTTTAATTCCTTGTAATTTTTAACAATGAATTCTCAAAATAAGTAATCTAAGACTATTCAGGGACCAAGACATCTGGATAAACAAGTTTAAAAAAATGTGTACATACACACAAATACACACACACAAATATGATGTTGCCCAGAAACTCGAACTAATGAAAAACCTTGTAAGTTTTTCATTTAATATAGTTTACATGAATAGAGTCTGTTCTGTTCAAATCTGCAAGGCAAATAATATAAAACAGAAAGCTGAGCACAGTGTGTGTGTGTGTGTGTGTGTGTGTGTGTGTGTGTGTGTGTGTATTTTTCTGTCCTAAGAGAAGACATTAAATACAGGTATATTTAATACACAGTGAACATACCATGTGTTTTCTTAAAGCCAACAAAATCCTGATTTCCTATAGCTTGGAGGTGATACAAAAGGCAGACAAATACCAAATTTGTGACCAAATTTAGCTAACAAAATACACCCTGCCTATTGGCTCCAGCAATATACCAGAGTTTGAGCAATGACAAATACCCAAGTATATATGTTTTGTTAAAATTTATCTTCAGACTAATACCTGAAGAGTTTTGCTACTCCTTTAAATCAAATATTCTTACTTAATGATTTATCCATCAAATGGAAATATGTACAACATATTTCAAATCAGAAAAGGGGTGAATTTTCCCCCTGCCCTTCAAAAAATTATTTTTAAAAATCCACTTCAAGTAATTTATTTGGTGCTTTATAATCACTTTCCACTTCATGAAGACCATTTTTCTAGAAAGGCAGAAAAGAATATAAAATGACTAAGGGGTCATTATCAAAATAATCACATGGATTTGAAATTTACTTCTGTGTACTTCCTGTATTCCCTAAGACTTGTGCTAATTAATTACATTTTACTTCATCTCCTATGTTACAAATATGCACCTTAAAATAGAAAAACTGGCTTTTATATTTTAAAACCCCCTCCTCCTCATCTATCTCCTCAATATTTTAAGCAGAAAATTAATCTTGTTACTTTAAGGATTGATGTAGTAATATTTGCTAAAATCAATCCCTAATAAACCCTTTAGACTTTTTTGAACCAGCACCAAATTTAAGGGGTTTATTCACTCTGAGGTTGCATGAATGATAGAAATTAAAAATATCAGTATAAGTAGAACAACATTTAAGAAAGCACCTAAAGATGGAGGAAAGATAACTCTAACATCATACCTATCAGTGGTAAATCATATTCATGTTTCTATGCATATAATAAAGTCTCCAAAAATCTACATATTTTTGGTTCTGTTACTAATTTTTTTTTTTAATTTCAAAGCCAATTTAAAATTGGGGGAAAATAAATTTTTAAAATTTTGTGGGTGAAGAGCACTACACTATGAGACTAATTTCCTATGTGGCAAGTTACAACTCTCCAGAGGTGCAAATAAACATCAGAAAGCCCAAAGTGAAGAGCCAGTACACATCAACATGCACGATCAGGAATCCTATGAAAGTCACAAGGCATTAGGATTTGGTGATTTACATTAACCTCCTCATGGTAGAAGATAGTTCATGATAAATGCAGACTGTGCTCACTGCTCATGAGACACAATCACTACTGCTGAGGTCCCACTTTGTGATAATTTAGAAATCATCCAAATTTAACACCAGAAAATATAAATCTGGAATATGGATGTGAAGACACACAGTACAAATAGCAGTTGAGTGAAACCTGCCTGTAACCATCTTTATTTTGTTTTTCCTTTAAGGCTACAGAAAATCTGTACATAAACAAGGCAATTATCATAATAAAAATAACCCCTTACGAATAGTCAAGGTGTCCAGTCAGATTCCACAGTGAGCATATTATCTATTCCAATTGTGTACTTTCTTTTGAGTCTGCTGGGTTAGAATCAATTCTTTCTGGAAATATTAGCTTCTCACAAACTGCTTCCTTTATTGGTAAATACTGGGATATTTCATTAGGTTCCGTGAAGAGGGAAGGTGAAACATGCTAGGAAATACATAAATCATATCAGTTATTGTACTGACACTTCTTGAAAATGTTTTGGTTCAGGCATTCATAAAGCATAGAAATTTAAAAATCAGGTGCAACATATGCTTATATGGAGCACCATGAAATGCTCCTAAAAATAACAGGTATTTCTTGCCACCAAATCATTCAACTTTGTTACTAAATGATTTCAGCAAAGATCACAGGGTTGTATAATTTATAATGCTCCTACAAATGTCCTAAGAATTTAATACATCTTAATCCAACCCTATGTACCTGCTGCTTTTTTAACTTGAAAACACTAGTCTTCGGTTAGAGCCTAGCATCTAGTCTACAATAGAATCTAAGTAACTTTTCTGTTCCAAGTATATTTTATACCCACACAGAAATAAGTACTAAGGGTGAAAAAAAAATCAAGTTTATAGGAAGGTATCAATTTTTAAGTAACCCATTATAGAATCCTAAGTTCTAAGGAAGCTCTTCACAGGTCCCAGGGGAGTAAAACATAAAGAAAAATGACGCTGAAACAAACAAATCATGGTAGAGAATCACCACATTTTAGGAACAGAAAAAGAGACTGCGTAGAAAGAAAAAGGTGGCAGGGTGGTAGGTGGAAAGAACATCCATCACCAACCAGCTATGTGACTCTGAGTAAGTCACACTTCTAGGTTTCAATTTCTCCAGAACAAAATGTGAAAATAAGATTAGATGATGGCTTAAGTACCAAGCAGTTCTAAATGTTCTTGTATTTCAGCTAAGGTCAGAAAAGTTATGCTCCAATAGAATTTATCCTATAGAGCCCCATTAGCTGAATGAATGGGTTTAAGCATGTAAACTTGGGTGATTGGGGTTAGGGGGATACTCAAATTAAAATGAAACATTAAAATTCAACTTCTGAAAACTGAATTTGAAGTACTTACCATCAAATTAGAAATTTTGCTTTCTCGTGATGTATATTCTCGTAACATGTAGGTCTTGTCAGCCTATATTTAAAAATAAAGAAGTTGCAATAAATTAAATTATACTGATTTACAAAATCCTTTCTATTAAATAGACTGCCTACATTTTAGAACAGGTCTTCAAAACAGCATAAAGTCTAATGAGAACATCTTGTTCTACACTGAAATAACTCCTATTTAACTCATGTCAAGAATTATTATTTCTAATTTCTATAAATTATAACAATGGATACACATATGTAAACAGATTTAATAATTACCATGTAAGAGAAACACAGCAAATATTTTACTGTAAAAGAATATGTATATAAATAAAATATTCAAGAGATTTTAATATTACTTCAAGTTTGAAACATCTTTCCCTTAAGCTATCTTATCATTTATCTACATAATTGTGGCTACTTTTATGTTGCAAAAACATACTTTAAAATTTGTATTCTTTCCCATTCCACAAAGCTCTTACCAAATAGCTTTACTTAAAATCACCTTTTTTGTACTTCAGTTTTTCCCATTTAAGATTTTTGGTTAGGTTCTAGAACAGCAATTTATTTTAATTTACTTCTTGAAACACTTTTCAATGACAGAAAAGCCACAAAATTATACACCTTTAAGGTTTCAATCTCTTGTATTAATAAAAACAGATTAATAGTTCACTGTAGGAAAACAAATCAAATAACATAAAATAAAAAGTATAAATCATCAGTGATCACAGCTCATTAGTAACACTACCTTTAATACTTAGAAATCTCTACAGAGAATCTTATTTAATTAGATTCATACAGAAATCTCTACAGAGAATCTTATTTAACTAGATTCATACTTGCTTTTTAAAGTTCAACACTGAAATGGATATTTTTCCAAATAAGTTAAATATCAATCTCTGCAACCAATTTTAATAATTATATATTTTTCTACCATATGGACATAATGTAAATAATTTAATCACTGGCCATTAAGTTCCTTCTTTCCTTTCTCTCTGCTATTATAAACAACACTACTGTGAATATTCATGTACATTCAACTCTGAGTAATTGCCCTGTTAATATTTGTAGATTATTATATAAAAGAATAATTTTAGGATAAATTCCTAAAATTCAATATTGTTTAGTTAAAACAGTTATTTTTAACATTTAGGCCAGGTGGGGTGGCTCCTGCCTGCAATCCCAGCACTTTGGGAGGCTGAAGCAGGTGGATCACTTGAGGTCAGGAGCTTAAGACCAGCCTGGCCAATATAGCGAAACGCCATCGCTCCACTAAAAATTAAAAAAATTAGCTGGGTGTGGTAGCAGGCACCTGTAATCCCAGCTACTGGGGAGGCTGAGACATGAGAATCGCTTGTATCCAGAAAGCAGAGGTTGCAGTGAGCTGAGATCACACTACTGCACTCCAGCCTCGGTGACAGAGCAAGACTCCATCTCATAAATAAATAAATAAATAAGTCTATCACTGTCACCATGTTATTTCAAGAAAAAAAAAAAAACCATCCCTAAGTGAAGGATTTAGAAAACATCAATCCAATCCTATCCTACTACTTTCAAATTCCAGTTGTGCCACTACTAACTGTATAACTTAGGTATGTTTCTTCTTTTTTCTTTTCTTTGAGACAGGGTCTTGCTTTGTCACTGCAGCCTCAATCTCACCAGCTCAAGCGATCTTCCCACCTCAGCGTCTCAAGTAGCAGCTAGGACTACAGGTCCACGACACCATGCCTGGCTAATTGTTTATTTTTTGTAGAGATGGGGGTCTCACTATGTTGCCCAGGCTAGTCTCAAAGTCCTGTGCTCAAATGATCCTCCCACCACAGCCTCCCAAAGTTTTAGGATTACAGGCATTAGCCACCACACCTGGCTATCTAAGCTATTTAATCCTTCTTTGCCTTGGTTATGTCAAGATAAAACAGAGATAACATCAACATTGATTTCATAGGGTTGTTATTAGACTTAACTATTACTGTAACTACTGCAACTAACACTGGAGGTAGTCTCTTCTCTAATTCCTCATTCTATATAATAAATTTTATGTTAAAAATTCATTCAGAAATTAAACCCTCCTCCTTTTATTTAAACACTTCTGCCTCCCGGGTTCAAGCAACTCTCCTGCCTCAGCCTCCTGAGTTGCTGGGATTACAGGCACCCACCACCATGCCCAGCTAATTTTTTGTATTTTTAGTAGAGATGGAGTTTCACCATGTTGGCCAGGCTGGCCTCAAACTCCTGATCTCAGGTGAACTACCCACCTCGGGCTCCCAAGGTGCTGTGATTACAGGTGTGAGCCACCGCACCCAGTCTTAGCCTGATTAAAATATTAATGTGCTTCCTGTACATTAATGTACATCAGGACATTATATAAACAACATATACTATAAACAAAGGTAAGAGTTAAAGGACAGTTTTCTTAAACATGGATTAAGTACATATAAAATTTTTTCAAAAAACCCCTTCCTAACTAGGGAGTGTCTTTTAGAACACATTTTGAGTCGCCAGAACATTTGTTTTGATGATAGCCTGCAGCCAACAATGAATGTGAAACGCTCAGATTTAAAAGTTAGAAAGACTGCTATATTATAGATTAATTTCAAATTCTCTGACAATGAAACAACACAGACAAGCCCAGTATCAATTAGTATATTCATTAAATAAGACTAAATACCTCATGGTAAAGTCTCGTGTCATTCATTCTGATAAGTACCCCATCAATTCTCAAGAAAAACCTCAATAGCAGGAAAAAGCTAGAAGGCATTACTCTCTGGAAAAAAAAAGGTACATTAATATTTTAATAAAAAGTAAATGTTTTATTACTTTGCTGAAAGAAAAATTAAAAAAAAAAAAAAACATGAAACACTGGAATAAGGCTGAATTCACAGTTTATAAAAATCTCTCAACTAGAAGCTGTCCTAGCCTCCAAACCTTGTGCAAACTATTTAACATCATGGTTTCAGTTTCCTAAAATATTTTTTCTAGGTAAAAAGATATTTAGGTTTAAAAGACTTAAAAACATACCCAAGTAATATAAAAATTATAATGTTTATTCAAAAAAATGGTGAGTACTGATAGTTAATGTGAACACCAATAAAACCAAAATGAAAGAACAACCTAGTTGTTTGTCACTACGCATTTATTCACTTTACATAAAACAAAGCAACATACCTTACACAGAATGCTCTAATTCACTGCAACCAATTAGGCATCATGTCATATTGCTAAAGACCTGGTTTATCAGAACACCGTAACTAACGTGTTCTTAACATCTTTCATCTGTGGCACATCTACAAATTCGTCTGCTCTCCAAGTGTAACTACTAAAGATAGGCAGAATCAGTGGAGAAAGTATGAAGATGGGTCCTGGTGACAGGGAGGGAGGGGCTGAATGGAATGTGAGGCATTTGGGTCTTTAAAATGAATATGCTTAGCCAAGCATGGTGGCTCACATCTATAATCCCAGCAGTTTGGAAGGCTGAGATGGCAAGATCACTTGAGCCCAGTAGTTCAAGACCAGCCTGGGCAACAGAGTCAGACCCCATCTCTACAAAAAACTAGCAAGGCATGGTGGCACAAGCCTGTAGTCCTAGCTACATGAGAGGCTAACCTGCGAGAATGGCTTGAGCCTAGGAGGTCAAGGCTGCAGTGAGCCATGACAGTGCCACTGCACTCTAGCCTGGGCAACAGAACAAGACCCTGTCCCAAAATAATTAATTAATTAATTAATATGCTTGGCCATTTGCTGAATAAATATTTATTGTCTATGAACACCAAGTTCTTACTATAGTAAGTCTTGGATTTATATAAATGAAAAGACAGAATTCCAATGCTCAAAAAGGTTATCAGCCAGGGAAACAGTCAAAACAGATGTGGTAGCTGCTATAATAGAGGTATGCACAAAGCTCAATAAGCATTTGAGAAAGAAGTACCTAAGTCTGCTGAAGAACATCAGATAAGACAAGGCTTGAGCTGATCACGGAAAGCACAGCTGGAGATGAGAAGGAGAATTTCAGAAAGGGGAACTGCATATACATAAAGCACTGATGCATGAAACAGTAACATGTACACAGGGAACTGCCTATAATCCTATATACGCACAGGGCTACACTAATGATGAAAGAAGAATCACAGGATAACTCAGTAATGATAGTGACTTAACTGCCTGGAGGGTCGCCAGCCACAAGCCAAACTCTTTCCTGCTTTAGGACCATTACAAACCCTCTTCCCTTACCTGGAGTATTCTCCTAATGTTCACTTGTCCTTCACATTTCAGTACAAATGTCACTTCCACAGAGGGGCCTTTCTTGCCATTCCAAATCACAATAGATTTCTCTTAGTATTCTCTCTCACAGTACTCCATTATGAATGAACAGATTTGTAACTATCTTCATTTATGTTTCCACTTGACTCTAGACTCCATAATGGTGGAAATATCTGCTTTGTTCATCACCACATCTGTATTGCTTAGAAAAGTACCTACCATACAGCAGGTGCTCATTAACCATTTCCAGATAAAACTGATGCTACAAGATATTACTATCTTTGCTGGAGAAAAGGCTCTGAGGCACACTGTATTCTGATGGGGTTATCACCAACAGACTTAAAAACAAGACTTACAGTAAGGAAAGCTGTAGAAATAACCTGACTTATGACAACTTGATGTCACAACAAATTGGGAAGCACATCATTATTACCTGACATTACTATACGGTGATATATGTAATTTATGGAAAGACTGACTTGCAACGCTTCTTCAAATTTCAAATTAATTACTAACAGTCACACTGGACATAACACAGGCAGTAAAATGAAGTATCATTTCAGCATGGCAGTGGAGAGAGTAGGAATTAGGAGACCAGAGTTCTAGTGCCAATACAATAGCATATTTTAGAGCAGTAGTTCTTCCCCAGGGAACGTTTAGGAATTTGTGAGGGTATTTTTTGTTGTCACACCAATAAGCAACCAATTGCATTAGTTAGTGAATAAGGACCAGAATGACAGATCTGGGATGCACAGGACAACCCTATATAACAAAGTCCAGTCCTGCATCCCACAAAACTTGCAATATCTTACCAGGCATTCACAGAGGTGAAAAAACCTACTTATAATGATCTGACTTTAGGACCTAATTCTACTTTACATAGATTTAAAAAAAAAAAAAATGAAGTGAGTTATCCAGAAGGGCAACTATTTTCCAAATCAAGGAAAGATTATATACTTTTTTTTTATTTAGAACTTCACTAAGAGTTGTTCACCATTTTGGAAAATTGTGTTATTTGAGTCACTGATTGATACCTTACATCTCTGTCAGCCTACATTTGTTGCTGTCACATTTAGGGTGACTCAGTATGCAAATATAAGTACCTGACAGCTTCATTATATCTTTAGTGCAGTCATATTACGCAATTAAATATTACAATATATTTTATTCTAAACCAATTTCCTTTAATTTTATAATTAGGATAGTTGATTGCTACAAAGTAGGCGGATTAAATCATCTACAAATTTCACTACAGGGTAGTAATATCTATGAATTAATACTTCAGCTTAAAGTAGTTGGTTAAAAAAATGCTCTTCAGTTTGAGACTATGTACTCTTGTACACACATATTTATACACATATTCTCGAGCAAATCCTTCATCCACAAAACCACATGTGCATCCCAAATACCAACCCACTTACAGACATGATATATATCACCCCCTTGGATACAAATGTACACCCAGGTATGCAAACCCATAATGAACGTTTAGCATAGTCAATTCAGTAGGTGGGTAGACAAGTGGAAAGATACAAGACTATATGAGTTGGAGAATGTATAAATCTAACCAAAAAAAGTAAATTTAGTTATAAGTGAGCAAGGGAGAAAAGCATCTAAAAACAACTATCAAATGATAGAATAATGATATAAGATGATACAAAGAAGATTTCACAATTAGTTTCATGACCTTAGACCCGTCTACCCACCTACTTAAGCTATCTTTTAGGGCTTTGTCTATGAAATATGGAGGCTACGTAAAAGGATTCTCTAAAAATTCATTACAATTCAAAATCCTATGATTCCACTGAAAAAACTAATTTTATTTGAATTGTATTTTATTTTTAGAGATAAGGTCCTATTGTCTCCCAAGCTGGAGTACAGTGGCACCATCATAGCTCACTGCAGCCTTAAGCTCCTGGACTCAAGCAATCCTCCTGCCTCTGCCTCCTAAGTAGCTAATACTTGACTTTAAAACAAATTTGTTGCTGCTTTTGTATTATTTTCATTCTTTAAACCACAGCATCCACAATCATTATGCTCCAAGAACAATGTTTGATGTTAGGGTCTCTGTCTTTGCTTCTAAAGACCTCCTCCCCCACGCCCTTTTTCTTTTGTGAATTCAATGGATGGGACAGGCCCACTTTCCCTTAACAAAGATGGCGACAGCGGCGCTGTCTTTGACAGATCTCATGACAAATGCTAAAACTGAGACTTTTTTAAAAAGGAATATGCAAAAGAGATATTTAACTCTGCTTAAGGGAGTTGTGAAGGGCCTTACAGAAAAGGTGATATTTTAGCTGGGACTTAAAGAATGAGGCATTTAGTAAAATGTTTCAGTTGAGTTTTTTCTGAAAGTATTAGAAACCCAATTGTAATCTAGTAGTAAACAAATATGAATAACCACTAGTGGTATATTTATTATTCCTTTTAAGCATGCTTCACCAATAACATTGTTAATGGAAGTAGTTTGTCCTCTACTGATGGAATACAAAAGGAGAAGGAAATTTATACTTGTTATTTCTGTTTTCTACTTCTATGTGAAAATTGAAGTGGCAGTTTAATAATGCACTGAAATTATAACACATGGGTCATTTTAATCAAAATATGAAAATTAAGCCACAGTTAACATTTGAGTTAAATAATAAACAAATAAACTACAAAGTGACCAAGCACATCTATTAAAAATGCTTTGCTAAAATAGTTTTAAGAATACACTAAGCTTTTATAAAGTTTATAATAGATAATAAGATATACTCTAGATCCAAGTGAATTTGTACATGACATCATGTTAAATTCAGTGTTTTTCAAAGTGAGTCATATTTTTGCCCGATGTTAAGAATGGAAGAAAAATATTAATTTTAAACAAAAATAATAATACTCACAATCTTCACACTCAGGCTTGAAACTCCATGATCATGAAGTTCATCCTCAAAAAGGAGAACTTCTTCAAAAAACTTAATCTGTTCTCTTGCTTTCAATTTTTCTGTATCTATATGATCTGTTGTAGGTACAACCTAAAAGAAAAAATTTTAAGGACAAGCAAATTTTAAAAAAAGTTAAGGAGCTACGGAAACACAGGAAAGTTACTTTTTCTTTTGTTTCTGGGTTTTTTTTTCCAATCAGTCTTTTCTGCATAGCCACAGCACATAGTTCTAAATTTGGGTGTCATTAGTAGATATAAAAGATCAGAATATAGCTTGACTCTGAAAAACTGAAGATACTACAGAGGCCCATTATTATAGCTTCACAAAAAAATAGAGTAAAAATTCATTATGTTTCATACAAGTCATATTAAAATCAACTTCTGTTGTGACTATGAGAAAATTAATCAACTAAATATCAATCAGTATGATGAACTATTACTGTCATAGAAGGTCATAGAAGTTTTGTGCTGTGAAAGCCACTTTTAGGACATTCATATGGAACTTAAAAAATATTTTTCCAACAGAATGTTAGATATTTGCTCAATCTAACTCTCCAAAACCTACAGCAAAATAAAGTGCTTTAAATAGTGATGTTAACAAGAACTTATAGAGAAATTCTGAAACTCCTAGCATTGCAAAGGGCTTTGAGTGAAGTTGGCAATTTTTCAATACATTATTTTGTAGCTCTAAGACACAGGCACACACATAAACCAACAAAAGCATCAACAATCCCAAGGCAGATTATATCAGCAGCTCATTAAACCCAAGTGTCTTCTAATAGCAGCACCCAAGTATGAAATGTGATACCATTTTCTACCACATCCAATTTCACTACAAAATGTTCAGCTGTTTTATTCTTTGACAGGTTTACCATAAACAAACGCAAGAATGCTTGTCAAACCAGAGACATTTAGTAAATGGTAGCTTTACCTAACTGTCATGATTAGGTCATTTCTTTGACTCATGGACAGCATTAGCAGATGGAGAGTAATTTGAGATAACTAGATAAGAATCAGAAGAAAACAACAAAGGATGTTTACAAGACTGCACAGATATTGGGAGGAAATCTAAGGGAATATTAAGTGATGTAGGAGGAAAAGACACCATGAAAAGAAAGTGGAAGTTTATATAATTCCCAGGAGGTAAAAAAATGTCCATAATTCTTCCATGGTCACTTACAGATAACACTTAGCCCTAAGCAGTTTTATTTCTAACTGTGTATAGAGCAGGTATAAGGCCACTTCTGAGGTGAAAATTGGGAGAGGAAGGGAGTTGGATTGTAGGGGCAGGCCATACAACCAGTCCCCTGCATCACACATATGTTTATGATTTAGTTAAACAAAAGGTGGTCTGCCAACCAGGACTGCCTAAGGTTACACAACTTAAGTTAGGGTTAAATACACACACTTGTAAATTCTTTCCTTTTTATTTGGCTTTAGTTCTTATCACACACTTGTAAATTCCTTCCTTTTTATTTGGCTTTAGTTCTTACCATTTTTAAGATACTCCTGAATCCCCCAAAAATAATCATTATCTGAATTTTCTCTTTAGTAAATTGCTTCATTAATGTTTCACATATGCCTTTGGTCAGTGATTGGTCAAAATGAATCTGTCAGTTTTTCCATTTACGTACTTGTTCTTATAAAATGTTTGTGGCCAAGCGTGGTAGATTACACCTGTAATTCTAGCACTTTGGGAGGCCGAAGAGGGTGGGTCACCTGAGGTCTGGAGTTCGAGACCAGCTTGGCCAAAACAGTGAATCCTCGTCTCTACTAAAAGTACAAAAATTAGCTGGGTGTGATGGCAGGCGCCTGTAATCTCAGCTACTTGGGAGGTTGTGGCAGGAGAATCACTTGAACCCAGGAGAAGGAGGTTGCAGTGAGCCAAGATGGTGCCATTGCACTCCAGCCTGGGTGACAAGAGCAAAACTCCATCTCAAGAAATACATGTTTGAAAGAGAAAGTCAAAAAACAAAGCATAAGTTAGGGATATCATATTTATTTATGCTATTGTCTCCATTTGCAAGGCTAAGTATGTACAAAACTTTATGCTTTTCAGCTCTCTCTCTTCCTCAACTCCACATATCTCTTCTCTGAACCCAGGCATCTAATAAAAATAAAAATAAATAAGAACCAGCTAAATATAAAACATATGGAACACTATTGGCAGAAAAAGTAATCTAGATAAACCCTCTTGCTGAAGACAATTTAAAAAGCTGGCTGAAAAAAAACCAAAAACTTCCTAAAAGCATCAAATGGCCAAGGCAGTATGGAGTTACTAGGCTGAGATCTGGAAAAAGACTGGAGCCCAGAAAAGTAAGCCTTACTTGGCAGGCTTTTGCCCTGAGGCATAGCACTGGCGGATCCAGAGAAGCTGCTGGGCTCTGCTAGCTTTTTGGGCCATCATTGCTCATTAAGGGAAAGGACCCGAGAGAATTTCCTGCTTCCTACCAAATTGGAGATGACACCCTAAAGAGCTATAGTGACTTCAGAGGTTTTTTGTCTTTTTTTTTTTTTTTTTTTTTTTTTTTTTTTTTTTTTTTTTTTTTTTTTTTTTTTTTTTTAAAAGCCTGCTTTGTCTTTGTTGAAAAGAAAGATTAACAAGCCTTAAAGAGGTTTGTGGAGGGGGGTTGTTTTTTGTTTTTGTTATTTTGTTTTTTTTTTGAGACAAAATCTTACTCTGTTGCCCAGGGTGGAATACGGTGGCACCATTTCAGCTCATTGCAACCTCCGCCTCCTCAGCTCAAGCAATTCTTGTGCCTCAGCCTCCCAAGTAGCTGGGAGTATAGGCACGTGCCACCAAGCTCAGCTAATTTTTTGTGTGTGTTTTTAGTAGAGATAGGGTTTTGCTATGTTGGTCAGGCTGGTCTCGAACTGCTGACCTCAAGTGATCCGCTTGCCTCATCCTCCCAAAGTGTTGGGACTCAGTGTAAGCCACTGCACCCAGCCTCAGAGCTTCTTATCTGCAGGCCCAGTACCCCTCAATCTCTGGTCCTAGACCAAGGCAGGCAAACTAAGACCTGTAGGTCAAATCTGCCCTTTCACCTATTTTTTTGGGCTGCAAGCTACTAATGACAAAATAATTGGAGGAAAAAAAATCAAAAGATTTCATGACACATAAAAATCATATGAAATTCAAATTTCACTGTCCATAAATAAATGTTTTATTAAAACACATCCATGCCCATTCAGTTATATATTGCCTATAAGTGATTTAGACTATGACAGCACAAGCCCACAATGCCTAAAATATTTACATCTGATTCTTTACAGAAGTTTGCAGACCTCTGTCCTTTACTATGACTACTCTCCAGTGCCTGTCAGAACTAAAGAAAAATCCTCTCTGAAGGAAAACATCATCATCCTAGGACTGAAACAAAAAAAAGAGGTAAAGTAGAAGCCTAGACGTCATAACCCAGAACCTACAGAAATAAAAGACACTAGGGATTCCAGAGATGATTGAAATTATTAGGTCTTAGTCCATTTGGGCTACTATTTAATATAATATACCATAGACAATATATCTACTTTTATTCTTGGTTGCAATATTAACTTAGGTTCCCTAATACTTGATATATTATCATAGTAACAGCTGCCATTTATTAAGATCTTACTGTAAAACACACACTGTTTTGAGACAGGGTCTTGCTGTATTGCCCAGGCTAGAGTACAGTGGCACAATCACAGCTCACTGCAGCCTTGTCTTACTGGGCTCAAGTGATTCTCCCATCTCAGCCTCCTGAGTAGCTGGGACTACAGACACGTGCCACCAGACTCAGCCAATTTTTCCATTTTTTGTAGAGATGGGGTTTCACCATGTTGCCCAGGCTGGTCTTGAACTCCTGAGCTCAAGTGATCCAACTCAGCCTCTCAAAGTGTTGGGACTACAGGCATGAGGCACCACACCCAGCCTACATACATAATCTTATTTCTTACTTCACAACTAGTATTACCCAAGTTTAACAAAGTGACTGAAACGAGGCTTATTAAGACTAAATTACTTTTCCATGTTGGCAAATGATGGTGCTGGGATTTTGAACCCAGGTGTGTGTTCTGCCAAACCCTGAGCTCATTCTACCAGTGAGTGGGTAATCACATTGACATTTATCAGCAACACCTCAGAACAAATCACATTATAGGCTGAAGTATCAATAGGAGAGTAATGAACAAATGCTTTTTGCCTTCTACTATTCTCACACTTCCTGTTTCTATGGTTCTCACTTAGTCACAGCTAATGCTGCTTTATAACCTCCAGGAGGCTTTTCCTAAGTCAGTCCACAAAGTAAGTCATTGTCATTATTGTATGGGTTTAAAACAAGTTCCCATTTCCTCACTCCTGGCAATGAAATATCAAATGCTCTCTGCAAAGTTTTTCAATCAGAAGAGAGGGGGGAGGAGAACACTAATCTATGAAGTATTATAAGGGACTGAAATAACCTTGCTCTCCCATTAGACTATAAAGGAGGAATTTTCATCTGCTCTGCTATATCCAAGGCTCCTAAGATTAATGCCTGGCATAGAGCAAGAGCTCAAGAAATATCTGTTGAATGAATGAATGAGTTTTTTCCTGGAAGCACAATAAAATAGTTAAAGCTTGGAATGTAGTAATGGCAGAAACAGGAGATAAGAATCATTAAGTTCCTGCTGTGAATTTCTATCTTCCTGAGACCTCTAAAAATTTCTTCAGAGAAAAGGAGCCCATACACAACACTATTTTCTCAACATTTCTGCCTAAGCATCAACATATGATATCAGGTTTCTTTTTTTTGAGACAGAGTCTCACTCTGAAGCCCAGGCTTGAGTGCAGTGACATGATCTTGGCTCAATGCAACTCTGCCTCTTCAAGCAATTCTCCTGCCTCAGCCTCCCGAGTCTCCAACTCCTGACCTCAGGTGATCTGCCTGCCTCAGTCTCCCAAACTGCTGGGATTACAGGTGTGAGTCACCACACCTAGCTGACAAAGGGTTTCCAATAGCTACTTTTAATATAAATATTTCAGGTTACACAGAAATAAATTAATAGTCTGTGATATTTAGAGGCATTTAAATTAAACCAAATTTGCTTTATTTGTTGTTGTTTTTTTTTGAGATGGAGCCTTGCTCTGTTGCACAGGCTGGGGTGCAGAAGTGCGATCTCAGATCACTGCAACCTCCACCTCCTGGGTTCAAGTGATTCTCCTGCTTCAGCCTCCCAATTAGCTGGGATTACAGGCACATGCCATCATGTCTGGCTAATTTTTGCACTTTCAGTAGAGGTGGGGTTTCTCTGTTAGCCAAGCTGGTCTCAAACTCCTGACCTCAAGTGATCTGCCCGCCTTGGCCTTCCGAAGTGCTGGGATTACAGGTGTGAGCCACTGCGCCAGGCCCAAATTTGCTTCATTTTAGTCATACTATAAGATTTCAAAATACAGCTACGTTCTCAGTATAAGATCTTCCAATTCCATAGTCCTAGGGTTATTTACCACGAATCTCTACTGTTTTTTTTTTTTTTTGAGAAGAAGTCTCACTCTGTCACTCAGGCTGGAGTGCACTGCTATCTCCACCTCCTGGGTTCAAGCGATTCTCCTGCCTCAGCCTCCCAAGTAGCTGGGACTACAGACATGCTCCACCACAGCTGGCTAATTTTTGTATTTTTAGCAGAGATGGGGTTTCATCATGTTGGCCAGGCTAGTCTCGAACTCCTAACCTCATGATCCACCCACCTCAGCCTCCCAAAGTGCTGGGATTACAGGCGTGAGCCACTGCGCCCAGCTATCTTTTTTTTTTCTTTTTGAGATGGAGTCTCACTCTATCACCCAGGCTGGAGTGCAGTGGCACGATCTCTGCTCACTGCAACCTCCACCTCCCGGGTTCAAGCGATTCTCCTACCTCAGCTTCCTGAGTGTCTGGGATTACAGGCACGCACCACGATGCCTGGCTAATTTTTGTATTTTTAGTAGCGACGGGGTTTCACCATGTTGGTCAGGCTGGTCTTGAACTCCTGACCTATGATCTGCCCGCCTCAGCCTCCAAAAGTGCTGAGATTACAGGTGTGAACTACCATGCCTGGCCTTAATCACTTCTTAGCAGGGGTTACATGGACAGGACTATACTAATATGGAGCTTTAGAATTTATTGAGAACTTCCCATAAATTATTTCATATCAAAACTCTGCTCTGAGGTAGATATTTCTGTTTACCCAATTTATTGATAAAACTGAGACTCAGACAGATTAAGTAACTTGCCTAAAATCATTTCAGGTTCATACTTAGGGCAAGCAGGGTGTAAACCTACTTTGTCTAACCAAAAGTTCTTTTTGCCCATTTATTTGTTCATCTATAAACTTGTAAGTTACTAGCTAGCAGGTTCTGTCTAAATTACCTAATACATTGCCAAGGCCAGAAATACATTTTAATGTTTCTTAATAATGATAATAATAACATTAAGGCAGTCTACCATTGCTATCAACTATACTTTTAAAAATCAATTGTTCCACTAAGGCCTTCTTTTATTTTCTGCTGATAAATCAACAAGCAAAAACCCCTCACATTAGGTTCTGAGGGATGCCACAACAGAAAACAAGGACGACAAAAGTAGTAGCAAAAAATAGCCTGTTACTAGAAAGTTCTAGTGCTGAGAGTGTCCAAGATAATGACTCATAAAAGAAAAAAAGTAAGATTTACCTTTAACTTAAGAGATTCTCCAAGTAAGGTTCCCTTATAATCTGTTGTATAGGTCCAATCGTATGGTTTAATAACCTCTTTGGAGTGTTCACCCTCCGTCCTCAAATGCCAAAACGAGAAGGATCAGATTCAGTGATGCAGAATAGAGATTATCTGTATTTATATATTACATCAAATTATATTCTACAATATAAAATATCCTACTAAATATATACACTTGTTATAATTCACCAGTGGAAGGTTTTTCTTACAGTTTTTCTGCACATTTATTATAATTTAACTTGTCATGTACTGATGTAGCCTTTCCAATTAGTCTGTATACTGCCTGAGGACATGGTTTAAAGGTTTATATTTCATTGTATCATCTACAGTACTTAGTACATAATAGGCACAAAGTAAATAATTGCTGATTTAACTATCAAAGAAAATATATGTTGTCTTAATTTCAATGCTTCCCAAGTAGGATATTTATTAAGCATATCCTAAGTAAACATTTTTCTTAAAAAACAGGAACATTAAGAATTGCCTACTGCCTCTTCAGTAAGGAACACTGAAGACTTGAAAAAGTACATAGCTCAGCTCAGCTGTAATTCACTTTAACAGTTATTCAAGCAGTGGGGTAATTAACTTCCATTTTTATGTCTGAGAAAAATGAATTCTAGAATGATACAACTCTTAAGTTTAATAATTATACCAGCCCTTCATTCTAATAACACACAGGTATCACTACTGAATATTTTTTCAACTCTTTTCTTTTTGTTTAACCTAATTACCTTTTTTGTTTAATCTAATGACCGGATTCTCACCTGCTTTCTTGCCACTCTTCAGCACAGGCTACTTTAAGCATTCCCTGGTAGTTGTTTACACATCTTAATGCATCTGTAGCATTGAACTCAATTCCAAAGCCAGAGCCATGCTGGATTCTTAAAACGTTGTCTCCAAACATCATTTCAGGGAGAGATGGCATATGTAATTCATCGGCTAATCTATACATAACCAAAAGTCAGGTAAGATTAGTTTATATCGCTGCTGGCATTTTTGTCTTTTCCACCCAACATAATTCTTCCTACATTACTGAATGAGTTACATAGCACTCATTCTATAAAATGTCACAAAGTCTATAAAATGCTTTCATTATCCATTCTTTCACCATCATGTTATGGCACTGTACTAGGTAGTGGGCTGAATAAGATAAATAAATATACAAATACATACATAATATAATAGCTTATTATATTACTATACTATATAGCACATAGATATTACTATAATATATATCATGAGGGTATGAAGATAGCAAATCAATTAAAGATACAGTCCCTTGTAAAAAAATATTTTTTCCACTAAAATTCTCAATTGTTATAAGTTTCAAAAAGTGGTGATGAAAAAAGCAAAAGCACCTGACACAGATGAGGGAAGCCACCACCTGCCTGTACAGAATTTGAGAAGGATTTCATCAATTTATATTTCACCCTAGGGCAACAATCAAGCAAAAAATCACAGGAATTTGATAAAATTTATACACTTTGACCCAAAGTATCAGCTTTGGGATATCTGAATTTGATAAAATTTATACACTTTGACCCAAAGTATCAGCTTTGGGATATCTGTACTAAAGAATAATCCCAACTACAGAAAAACTCTACACACATTAATACTTGTAATGGCTTTAATAGTGAAAAAGAAATACTCTGAATGTTTCATTATAAAGCAATAAATGATTATGTAAACCAAAGTATATCCATATGATGAAATATTATGGAACCATTACAAATGTTTAAAGAGAGAATATAATAATATGGAAAATGCTTATGATAAAATAGTAAGAAAAAACCCAGACACACACTGCGTATTTATTACATCTGTATGTGTATGTATGTGTGCATATATCAGTGATCTAACTTTTTGAGGTTCAGGTCTTCAGGATGATACCTAACAACGTTAACTTTCATCAAAATTTTAAGTAAAATTTCTTCTTTGTTATTAGGAGATGAAAATACTAAATACTTGAAAGATTAAATATGATAAACTGTAATTAGAATATATATTCCATAAGATGCCATAAAATAAGTTTTAACTTGAATAATGCATACCAAATGTGAAATAATATGTGAGTCTCTGGGTTCTACCCAATATATCTGGAAAAATCTGCCAGTCCTATAAAATATTCCACTTATATATGTAAAAGAATTACTGTTACTAATTTACATTCCTTCAATGTTCTAAATATAGAGTTTCTTAAACATAGGACAAAATGTCCTATTTCTAACATCAAGCTTCCCTCTTAAAAACAGGTATAACCAGTTATAAGAAGAGACGACAGGAAGCTCCTGCGGTTTGAAGATGCCTTAAATAATCATTAAAGGGAGCTGCTTTAATCCGATATTTTACCTAGTCAATTTATTTAGCACCTGAGAGGTTTTTACAACCTATGGTAATGCATCACAGAAAAATTTAGGATTCATGAAGATAAGTCTTTTTTTTGCGGGAGGCAGGGAAGAGAGAGAACCAGGGTCTCACTCTATCACCCAGGCTGGAGTGCAATGGCACAATCTCAGCTCACTGCAACCTCCACCTCCCAGGTTCAAGTGATTCTTGTGCCTCAACCTCCCAAGCAGCTGGGATAACAGGCATTCGCCACTACTCCTGGATAATGTTTTTTGTATTTCTAGTAGAGACAGGGTTTCACTATGTTGCCCAGGATGGTCTTGAACTCCTGACCTCAGGTGATCCATCCACCTTGGCCCTCCCAAAATGCTGGGATTACAGGCATGAGCCACCACACCCACCCTCAGGCAAATTTATTTTTTAAGTAACACATAAGGAGATCATAGATATGGAATTTTATTCCCTTAAAATTCTCCATGAATACAGCCATCTCTTGGAGAATCTGTAAGTAAATTACATGGGGTCCTCAGTTTGAAGCTGACTGCTTTATATGTAGTATAATTATATATTGTATTATATTGGTGCAAAAGTAATTGCGGCTTTGCAATTAAAACCCACCATTACTTTTGCACCAATCAACAATTTGTCACAGAAAGTTATATGGAGAGGCGGCCGGGTGTGGTGGGTCATGCCTGTAATCCCAGCACTTCGGGTGGCCGAAGGCGGGTGGATCACCTGAGATCCGGAGTTGGAGACCAGCCTGACCAACGTGGTGAAACCCCATCTCTATTAAAAATACAAAATTAGCCGGGCGTGATGACACATGCCTGTAATCCCAGGTACTTGGAAGGATGGGCAGGAGAACTGCTTGAACCCGGGAGGCGGGGGTTGCAGTGAGCCGAGATCATGCCACTGCACTCCAGCCTGGGCAACAAGGGCGAAACTCCATAAAAAAAAAAAAAAAAAGGAAGACAGACAGACAGATAAATAGATAGATAGATAGATAGATAGATAGATAGATAGATAGATGAAATTAAAAATAAATAAAAAATAAAAATACAAAAATTAGCCCGGTGTGGTGGCACGCGCCTGTAGTCCCAGCTGCTGGGAATGCTAAGGCAAGAGAATCACTGGAACCTGGAAGGCGGAGGTTGCAGTGAGCTGAGATTGCACCACTGCACTCCAGCCTGGGCAACAGAGTGAGACTCTGTCTCAAAAAATAAAAATAAAAAATAAATAAAAGTTATAACTCTAGGGGCAGAGAGCATTTGTCAGTGGCTGTCCCTTGGGGAAAAAAAAAAAGTTATACACACACACACACAAAGAAAGTTACATGGAGAGGAAAAACTAAAAAGAGCAATTCAATTTGTGGTGGGATGATGGGAAATGTTTTCCTTTCTTTTTTGTATTTTCCTAATTTTTTTCAGTGAGTCCACTAGAATATTTCCTAAACCCATAGATGTCATCTTTTTTGCGCTCCAAGATAAATATATCCAACAGCCTACTAACATCTTCACTTTATGACTTATACCCACCTCACATTTCAATAAACTAAAATCATCCTCTATCCAACACCCAGCCCCCATCTGCTCCTCCTCCTCCTGCGCTTCTCATCTTGTTAAAAGGCAATAATATACATGCAACAATCCAAGCCAGAGATCTTGTCCTCAGCATAGACTCTTGCTTTTTTACTTCTTTCTCCTCCCATCAAATGGCCATCCCAGTGATTTAATCTTCTAAAACCTCTCTTCTGTCTTACTAACTGGTCTCCTTCCCATCCCTGCAGACCTGCAATCCAGCCTCAACATGGCCTCCGGAGAAATCTTTCAAAGCATACAGCTGATAATGCAGCTCCTTTGGATAAAATTACACCCAGTGGTTGTCAGATAAAATTGAAAACTCCTTAACCTGGCATAAACATTCCCTCAGTATCTTGATTCCCCTGGGGCCTACCTCCCATTTCTCACAACATCCCCTATGTTACCTCACGCTCCAATCACACGGACATAGCTCTTTAAACACATTATAGCTTTCACTCTGGGTTTACATGCATCCCCTGATTGCCCTAAATTTTGTCGAGATTCAGCCCAGGCATCAAAAACGCATCACGACTCACTCTGCCTGACCTAGTGGCATGCACCTGTCCACCGCCCCAGGCAACGATTTTATCAAGATTCAGTTCAGGCATCCCAATTTCCCAGATGCTTCCAGCCCATAAAAGACCTGAAATCACTCCGTATATACATCTTCATTGCATTTATTTACCCTGTATATAATTGTCTCTCTCACGCCACTGTGAATTGAGGCACACGTTGTCTTTTACGTTTCCTATCTCAAGCGCCTGGCACAGCACCTGGTGTGCTAGAAAACAAACTTACACATCATTCCCGTCATTAACCCCTAAGAAAACAGGCGACAGCCACCCAGAAAGAAAGGTGGCGCAGGCTAAGGCAGGAGGAGACGTTTGGTGAGGGGAAAGTCCACCACAACAGTCACACTCTACTCAAACCCAGGCGGAATGACAGCTCACGAAATCAGCGCCTGGCGATCCCCAACCAAAAGGTGCGGAAGTGTGACTGGATTATTAATCGAAGT
The DNA here is from genome assembly GCF_001604975.1 of Cebus imitator. Taxonomy (NCBI): domain Eukaryota; kingdom Metazoa; phylum Chordata; class Mammalia; order Primates; family Cebidae; genus Cebus; species Cebus imitator. Next base: position 4,494,949 of record NW_016107399.1, on the reverse strand, counting down.
TGTCAATCAAAGGTCGGGTCCGGAGGGACCTAACCTCCGCCTCAGGGGAAAGGGGAGGGGCTGCATGGAGTTCTCCCAGCCTCCCGCCCCAGGCCAGCAACTGGCCCGCGCCCAGACCCCGAGCCCCGAAGCCTCACTTCTCCACATCCGCCGACTTCATGATGTGGGTCTTGGACGCCGTCAGCTTCCAGGGCCCGAAGCAGAAATCCCGGTGGCTACTCTGGAAGCCGTGGATCATCATGGCTGAGGCAGGACCCACAGTGGCCACAAGGAATAGGCTGGAGCAGCGGCGGCGGCGGCGGACACCGGTTCCTCCGCCTCCCTCCGGTCCAGCCTCCTGTGCTTTCGAGCCGTTACCATGCCCGGCCCCGCCCCCTGCCGGCCGACCCGGACGCGGGCTCTACTTTCCGCCGCCTTCTCCGCCCCTTTGCTTTTTGCTTCCGGGACAAGTTGCCCCTGTTGCGTGACCCACGTCTTACGTTACGACGCTCTGGATAAAAAGAGGAGACCGCCTAAGGGGCGGGACTTCGGTTGCAGAAGGTGTGGTCAGGGACTCACCACCTTCTTGAACTCATTTGGTGACGTCATCTAGAAGGATTTTAGGGACTGCTAGGGAAAGGGGACGACGGCTCTAACTTGATCTTTAGAGGCCTCAAAGCAGTGCAGTTAGTTCGAGTGCTAGTGAATTGTGTTACAGAGGAAATGCCCAACATTTTTCTGTTTTGAAGTCAAAAAAAGAAGTAATAATCCCTCAGAGTTTTAGGAAATACAGCACCAACAAGATTTAGAAGTGGCCATCTAGCCACTGTTGACTATCACCAACTCCTATAAAAAATTGCATCCTGGTAGATATGCCAAGACTCTCCATGGTCTAGCTGCTATGTAGGCACCGGCATGATGGAAACAACACAGCCAGCCGACTTAGAGCTAAATCTCCTTTTGCAGCACTATTGTGTGCGTCCTTGGGCAAACCACGTACCTAAGGATTTTAGGCTTCAGTTGCCTCAAAATGAAATGGTTTTGTTAAAGGAAAAAAACAAACTCTGTAAAAGGTTTTAAAGAAGTTTATTCTGAACAAATATGAGTGACCATGGCCCAGGGAATGGTCTCAAGAGGTCCTGAGAAAGTGCATCCAAAGCGATGGTGTTGCTGTTTGTTTTCTACATTTTAGGGAGTTGGGAACTGCAGGTAAAATAAGTCAATATATGGAAGATATACATTGGTTCAGGCTAAAGAAATAGGATGTCTTCAAAGAGAGGCTTACAAATCATAGGTGGATTCAAAGATTTTCTTATCAGCAATTGGTTGAAAGATTTAAGTTTTGGCCAGGTGAGGTGGCTCCTGCTTGTAATCCCAGCATCTTGGAAGGCCTAGGTGGGAGGACTGCTTGAGTCCAGGAATTTAAGGCAAGCTTGGGCAACACAGCGGGACCTCATCTCTACAAACCATTTTAATTAGCTGTGTATGGTAGCACCCACCTGTAGTCCCAGGCTACTTGAGAGGCTGAGGTGGGAGGATCTCTTGAGCCCCAGAAGCTGCATTTGAGCCATGATCATGCCATAGCACTCCAGCCTGGATGAGTGAGACCCTATCTCAAAAATAAACAAACAAAAACAGGCTGCACGGTGGCTCAAGCGTGTAATCCCAGCACTTTGGGAGGCTGAGGGAAGTGGATCACCTGAGGTCAGGAGTTCAAGACCAGCCTGGCCAACATGGCGAAACCCTGTCTCTACTAAAAAAATACAAAACTTAGCCAGGCACAGTGGCGGGTGCCTGTAATCCCAGCTACTAGGGAGGCTGAGGCAGGAGAATTGCTTGAACCTGGGTGGTGGAGGTTGCAGTGAGCCAAGATTGTACAATTGCACTCCAGCCTGGGTGACAGAGTAAGACCTTGTCTCAAAAACAAACAAACAAAAAACAACAACAAAAAATCAGAGTGTTAAGTTTTGTCTAAAGACTTGAAGTCAGGAGAAAGGAATGCTTAAGATGGGGGGGGCTGCTATGTGTCACGTGATGCTATTCCAGTGAAGTTGGAAAGTAAGGCACATTATACCATTGCACATAAAAAATCATTTCACGAGATTTTTATGGTTTGTAGAGCAGGACTTAATCCTTGCCTTGCATGGCCGTAGGTATTGCTTATAATATGGTATCTTATTGCCACAGAGTGTTCTGTCAGTCTTATGATAAGACAACATCTAGTTTAACCTTAATGTTGGTCAGTTGTACCTAAACTCTAGAAGGGAGAAGGTATAGACGTGTGTCCGACCTCCCTTCCCATCTAGGCCTGGAATTCAGTTTTTAAGGTTTTTCTGGGCTTCCCTTGGCCAAGATTGGGTCTTGTTTTCTAACTAAAATTTCTTTTTATTAAAAAAAATTTTAATTTTTAATTTTTATGGTACATAATAGGTGTATATATTTATGGGGTTTATGAGATATTTGATATAGGCCTACAATGTGTAACAACCACATCAGCGTGAATGCGGTATCCATCACCTTAGGCATTTATTATATTTTTGTGTTGCAAACATTCCAATTATACTTTTAGTAATTTTTATGTGTGCAATAAGTGATTGTTGCCCGTAGTCACCTGATTGTGCTATCAAATGCTAGATTTTATTCATTTTGTCTAACTATATTTTTGTACCCATTAACCATTGCTGCCCTCTTCTGCCCCCTCTGCTACCCTTCCCAGCTTCTGGTAGCCATCATTCTACTTTCTATCTCCATGGACTTCAATTTTTTTAATTTTTAGCTCCCATAAATGAGAGAGAACATGCAAAGTTTGTTTTTCTGTTCCTGGCTTATTTCACTTAATATGATGTCCTCCAGTTCCATCCATGTTTTTGTAAATGACAGGATCTCATTCTTTTTTACGGTTGAATAGTCCTTCATTGCAGGTATGTACCACATTTTCTTTATCCATTCATCTGTTAGTGGACACTTAAATTGCTTCCAAATCTTGGCTATTGTGAATAGTGCTGCAGCAAACACAGGAGTACAGATATATCTTCAATATACTGATTTCCTTTCTTTTGAGCATATTCCTAGCAGTAGGACTGCTGGATCATAGGGTAGTTCTATTTTTTGGTTTTGGGGTTTTGGTTTTTTTAGCAGACAGGGTCTAGCTCTGTTGCCCAGGCTGAAGTGCAGAGGCATGATCATAGCTCTCTGCAGCCTTGACTCCCTTGCCTCAGGCAGTCCTCCCACCTCTGCTTCCGCAGTGGCTGGGACTACAGGCACTACTATGCCTGGCTAATTTTTTAAAAAATTTTTTTCTAGAGATGGGTTCTTGCTATGTTGCCCAGGCTGGTCTTGAACTCCTGGACTTCAGTGATCCTCCCGCTTCAGCATAACTCCAAAGTGCTGGGGTTACAGGCATGATCTACCACACCCAGCCCATTTTTAGTTTTTTAAGGAATCTCCATACTGTTCTCCACAGTAATATACTAATTTCTCATCTAAAATTTCAGCTGCTTCTAGATAGGGTAAAAGACCACTGATTTACATCATCAGTCATTTATATCTTACTCTAAATCATGTTATAATTTTCTATGAACTGGCCTTGATAGAGAAGTACTACGCCACCGTTTCCAGAACTGAGGACTCGGTGCTTTCCTACCTGCCCTCCCACAACATTTGTCTCTTTCCAAAATTTTTCCAGACAATATATGAACATGTCCTCTAAGAGTCATATTTTTTTTTTAAACATAAAATCTAACAAACCAATTTATGACCTCCGGTCCACCAATTTATTACAAGACTTTAAGACCATAATTCTTTGATGATACAAGGAAGTAATTCTCTAAGGGTACAATTTCAAGCACACACACAGTAGAGAGATATTTGGGTATTGGTAATATTTTCAGTGCCCATGCAAGTACCATCACACAACAACTATCTGTTTTATAAAGTTGACTGTTGGAATGGAGTAACGTCTGGGACTTGATGGAGGGAAGGAATTCATTTTCAGCCAAATTGGGAAAAGGATGTTAGAGCCACCATATTCAACCATCACTATTCAAGTTGATCAAGATTCAGTGCTGAGAACAACCAACTAATCAGTTGGTTATTAATGAGTTATTATAAAAAATGTCTGCATTCAACAAACATTTTTGGCAACTTCTATGGTGCTAGAATCTGTTTCAGGTACGGTTTATAAGGACACAGGAATGAATAAAAAAGGTAAGATCCCTTTCACTTTGGAACATGCACTGTAATACAGAAGATAGGCAATAAGGAAACAAACTTATGATTTCAGATATTGACAGATTTTGTGCAGAACATTAACAAATTAAGTGGAAAGGGCAAGAATACGGGGAATGAGAAACAGACTGGTAGAGACACAGTGATCAAATGAGCCTGTTCTTTGGAAATTTACACTCAAGCAGATATCTGCTGATAATAACCAATAGCCACAAGAAAATCTGGAGGAAGAATATTCCAGGCAGAGGTAGCATCAGTTCCAGTGAAGACATGAGTTTGTCCTATTTCAAGAAGAGCAAGAAGGCCAGTGTGACTGGAGTGGAAGGAACTGAGTTCAGAGCAACAGGCAAAGACTTGACCACGTATGTATTGTAAGCCATACCATATCCTTTCTAAGCGATCTTATCAAATGAATGCACGATTTTTAAAAACGTCATTAAGCAGAAGCTTACCACCTCTAAACAGCTTGTGCCACTGTGAAGCTCTAATGATAAGAATGTTCTCCCTTAAGTTAAGCTAAAATGTACTTCCTTGTTACTTATATTCTTTGGGCCTGGCTTTTCCCCCTGGAGCACCGTGGAAAAAGCATATTCCCCCTTCCATGTGACATTTTTATTTTAAAAGTAAATAAATGCAAACAATACTATTTGACATCTAGGCAATAAAATGGTGTGTATACATGGATATGGCATAGAGCGGAAGGAGTAATTAATTCTTCTGTGGAGATCAGGAACAAATCCCAAAGAAGCTGATCCCAGAACAAGATTTTAAAGAGAAAATAAGATTTCACCAGGAGCAGACAGTCTACTTCAAGGACAAGGAATAGAAGATGCATATGTATGAAAGCATGCAATAGCATGGTATACATATGAGAAATGGTAGGTGTGGGGCACAAAGAGAGCTGGCACCCTCTTGCAAGTTAGCTACCTCAAATGAGGTCATCCGAGTGTCTTCACATCAGAAACAATTTCATCAGAGAGAGAAGGAGCTGGGGATTACAGGATCAGGTTACTTGAAGCTCTCTCAAATCTTAGTACTACAGCTATAAATTTCCCACTCTTGGCCAAATAAATGTCCTAAACTCACACAAGAAATCCACAAGCCTGCAAACCTATGGTGAAATTCCGCAAGCTGTAGGATCATAAGTCAGCTCATTTTCTGCTATGTCACCCAGGCTGGAGTGCACTGGCACAGTCATGGCTCACTGCATCCTTGAACTCCTGGGCTCAAGTGATCCTCCTGCCTTATTCAGCATTCTGAGTAGCCGGGACTACAGGCTCACGACACTATGCTTGACTAATTAAAAAAAAAAATTGTAAAAATGGGGTCTTGCCGTATTGTCCAGGCTGATCTCCAAACTCCTGGCCTCAAAGGATCCTCCTGCCTTGGGCTTTTGAGTCACTGGAATTACAAGCATAAGCCACTGTGCCCAGGCCTGCCCTGAAATTTTTAACATGCATACTTAACAAAGTCTATTAATGTGTGTTACTATCCTCCTGTCAAACAACATAAGGACCTTAGAGTGTTTTAACTCTGAACACCAATCTCATTTTCTGTTATTTTCCTCCCAGGTCATAAAAATCCACTCAATGACTCCCTGTTTTTATCAGCTGTCTAAATGAATTTTTTAAAAATTCCTCAAAAGGAATTGTGCTCATCTCAAAACAGAGGAGACAGCAGTTAGGAACCCTTGTTCTGTTCCAAAGTAGGCCATGAAGAAAAAAACTTCCTAAGAACAGTGGAGAGGCCAGGCACGGTGGCTCATGCCTATAATCTCAGCACTTTGGGAGGCCGAGGCGGGTGGATCACGAGGTCAAGAGTTCGAGACCAGCCTGGCCAACATGGTGAAACCCCATGTCAACTAAGAATACAAAAATTAGCCTGACGTGGTGACACGTGCCTGTAATCCCAGCTACTTGGGAGACTGAGGCAGGTGAATCGCTTCAACCCAGGAGACGGAGGTTGCAGTGAGCCGAGATCGTGCCACTGTACTCCAGCCTGGGCGACAGAGCAAGACTCCGTCTCGGAAGAAAAAAACAGTGGACAGAAGCAGCAAATCTATAAGATAATTAGTGGAGACCTGGGAACAGAGAGCAGCTCACAGGGAGTTGGCCTGGGGCATAAAATGGTCTCCAGGAATTATAGGCCTGAGGAGGCCTCAGGATCCCTCAGTCTAGTGATGATGAAACTCCTAAGCACAAAAACACATTCCCTAAGGGCGTAGTACCTTCATCGAGTTACTTTTGGTTGAAAGTCTGAGAAACCCTCTGAAAATTAGCTTTAGCAAAGCAGCTTATTCTTAAAAGAAGAGAACACATTTCAGGATTTGGAGTTACCTCTTGGTATCTGAGGAGAAAGCGAAAAATCAGGCCTCAAGAGGGAAGGACTGAGGAACCGGAAAACCAGGAGTGCTGGTCAGCTGAGTGCAGTCTCTGTCTCTCATGGCTCCTCATCTCATCTCCCTCTTTCGTTCTCCTCTTGAAATGAGCTCTCTGCTTTCTTCTCCCTTTTTGCAGACCAACTCTGCCGTCAGCATCTCTTTGTGTGTGCTCCCTACCCAGCCCCTTTCCGCACGCACAGAGCTTCCTAATAGACATCATGACAGCCATTTCTTAGTTCACCTTTCTCATTCCCAAAAGAGAGAATCTGATTGTCTCAGCTTGAGTCAGGTGTCTCCACCATGGCCCAATCAACCATGACTAGATTTGGCCATGCTGGTGTAAGCCCATGGGGTTTTGGGAACAGTGGTTCTCAGAGGCACATGCTCCCACATCCTCAATGTCTATAACTGGCCTTGTGCTAATTAGGGGAGGAATAAAGGAGTTTTAATGTGAGACTGCTAGTATAGGCAAGCCCAGTGGATGGGGATAGGGGTGGCAGAGAAAAGTAACAGAGTGAAATATGAAAAGAGGAAGGAGTGGTCGGTACAATGGGTCATACCTGTAATCCTAGCACTTCGGGAGGCCAAGGCAGGTGGGTCACCTGAGGTCAGGGGTTCGAGACCAGCCTAGCCAACATGGCAAAACCCCATCTCTACTAAAAATACAAAAATTAGCCAGGCATGGTGGCACATGCCTGTAATCCCAGCTACTTGGGAGGCTGAGGCGGGAGAATCGCTTGAACCCAGGAGGTGGAGGTTGCAGTGAGCCAAGATCGCGCCACTGCCCTCCAGCCTGAGTGACAGAGTGAGACTCCATCTCGAAAAGAAAAATAAAAAAAAAAAAAAAGGAAGGAGAAGTGGAAAAGTTTATAAAATTTAACCTCTATCTACTTCGTATTTTTTTGTGGTCAAAAGCAGACCTAATGTTCAAGCAGCACTCTGGCAAGATTTGAGGACTCACAAAAGCATGGGGAAAGAGGTAAAGTATTAGGCTATTTCTGGGTAAGGTGAAACTGTAGTCAAAAGTCAAAGATAAAATTACTATATGTAGACTCACCAAATATGCAAAATGGGAATATCTACTTATAAATTAGGCTTCTAGGTCTTTAATATCTATAGTCAGAACCCAATATACACTCATCATGGATTATGAGAAATTGACTTAGGAGAATTAACACTTCTACTTTCCCTTCTAAGCCATTTCTTTGAATTGACAAGGAAATGTGAATTTTCGGCTGTCTGGAGAGCTGATCAGCACCCACCATGTGGCCATTGTCATAGTAGTCCCCAGCTTATGCTGTAATTACTTCTCTCAGAGCACTCAGCTGGCTTATAGTGGATCATCTTGGAAATCAGTAGAATTCTTTATATTGATCTTTGTCTTTGATCCTATTTTTTGGCAAAGTTTTAATTACATAAACATTTTAAAGCTCTGTCATATATATACACATGTACACATTCTTAGGATAGATTTAAGTGTATGACATGCAAAGTGGCAAAAGAGCTGACGGGGCCAGGTGCAGTGGCTCACACCTGTAATCCCAGCACTTTGGGAGGCCGATGTGGGCGGATCACCTGAGGTCAGGAGTTCAAGACCAGCCTGGCCAACATGGTGAAACCCCATTTCAACTAAAAATACAAAAAAAAAATTAGCCAGGTATGGTGGTGTACACCTATAGTTCCAGTTACTTAGGAGGCTGAGGCACAGGAATTGCTCGAACCCTGGAGGAGAGGTTGCAGGGATCCAAGATCATGCCACTGCACTTCAGCCTGGGCAACAGAGCAAGACTCTCTCAAAAAAAAAAAAAAAAAAGCTGATGGAACATGAGTAAATAGACCTATTTGAGAATCATTTATAAAGGGAAACAGCTGCACTATATCATGTTACAGTAATTAGTGGTAACTATTGAAATAACTGTGTCTACTTTAGAGAAAGCTGGTGTTGTTTTAGTATAAACGGGCATTCATTTGGGTACTCAGGAAAATAAAAACACATAAAAGAGCTTGATTCAAATGTTACTTTTAAGGTTGTGAGAAAATCACTAGATAATTTCTTGTAAGACCTGTTAGACCAGGGGTGTCCAATCTTTTGACTTCCGTGGGCCACACTGGAAAAAGAATTGTATTGGGCCACATATAAAATACACTAACGATAGTTGATTAGCTAAAAAACAAACAAACAAAAAATCTGTGCATAAATCTCATATTGTAATGTTTTAAGAAAATTTACAAAGTTGTGTGGGGCTACATTTAAAGCTATCCTGGTACATCCACATGTGGCCTGAGGGCCTTGGGTTGGACAGACAAACTTACATTAGACATGTAAAAATGTCTTTCATAGCAATAAACTTTAGTAGAGGATAGATTTTTGTATATGTGTGCTTTAATTGAGGTCACCAAAATGCCAAGCTATAAAACTTCAGGAGATGAGCAAAATACTACTACGGGAATTATTTCATCCTAATTTCTGAAGATAGAAATGAAGCAGGTGAACCAGGATTTCTAAGATAGCTACCAGGGAAACAAGGAATAAAACAAAACCAAACAGAGCTATAATAGGAATTCATGCTCTTTCTGTCCAGCGATGTTGTATGGCCAAAGTATTTTTCTTTCTTTTCTCTGCTGATTTTCGGAAGGAGAAAAAGGATAAAAGAAACTGAGGCAATTTACATGCAAGGAACTTGAATGGGCAAACAGAGTCTTTCTGAAATCATAAGCTTAAGTCCAACCTCTGGTGATAGGAACGAGCTGGTAGAGGGAGGACAATGGAAGACGAGGACTGAGATCTAAGTGGATTCCCAGGTGGGGTCAGGCTTCTCTCCTGGTGAGCAAGAGCAGGAGGCTGTGAGTGTAGATGTGGGCTATGGGCTTGGAAGCAGAGCCCTCTGCAGTGAGTTCCCTGACTGACAGAGAAAGGAATGGAAGGGAAAAGAAGAGGAGGAGGAAGAGGAAGGAGAAAGGAAAGGAAAGGAAAAGGTCCCAATGGGATATTGCTATCATGGGGTGAGATCAATCAGAATGAAACCCTGTCTCTACTAAAAGTATGAAAATTAGCCAGGTGTGGTGGCACACACCTGTAATCCCAGCTACTCGGGAGGCTGAGGCAGAATTGTTTGAACCTGGGAGACAGAGGTTTCAGTGAGCAGAGATTATGTCACTGCACTCCAGCCTGGGTGACAGAGCAGGACTCAGTCTCAAAAAAAAAAAAAAAAAAAAAAAAAGAAAGAAATAGGAAAAGTTGGCTGGGTGCAGTGGCTCATACCTATAATCCCAGCACTTTGGGAGACTGAGGTGGATGGATCACTTGAGGTTAGGAATTTGAGACCGGCCTGGCCAACATGGCGAAACCCCATCGCTACTGAAAGTACAAAAATTAGCCAGGCATAGTGGCATGCTCCTGTAATCCCAGCTACTTGGGAGGCTGAGGCAGTAGAATCACTTGAACCCGCAAGGCGGAGGATGCAGTGAACTGAGATCGCCACTCTCCAGCGTGGGTGACAGAGTGAGACACAATCTCAAAAAAAAAAAAAAAAAAAAAAAAAAAAAAAAAAAAAAAAAAAAAAAAAAAAAAAAAAAAGAAAAGAAATGGGAAAAGTCTGAATAAGTGTGATGGTTAATACTGAGTGTCAACCTGATTGGATTGCAGGGCACAAAGTATTTATCCTGGGTGTGTCTGTGAGGGTGTTGTCAAGGGAAATTAACATTTGAGTCAGTGGGCTGGGAAAGGCACATCCACCCTTAATCTGGGTGGGCACCATCTAATCATCTGCCAGCACAGCTACAATACAAAGCAGGCAGAAAAACGTGAAAAGACTACACTAGTCTAGCCTCCCAACCTACATCTTTCTCCCATGCTGGATGCTTCCTGCTTCCAACATCAGACTCCAAACTCTTCAGTTTTGGGACTCAGACTGGCTCTCCTTGCTCCTCAGCTTGCAAATGGCCTATTGTGGGGCCTTGTGATCATTTGGGTTAATACCTAATAAACTTCCCTTAATATATATATTTATCCTATTAGTTCTGTCTCTCTAGAGAACCCTGACTAATCTACTAGGGGAGGAACTTAAGTGGCTAAATACCAGGGATATGGAGTTAGGCTGCCTAGGTTAAAATCTTGTCTCTCCATTTGCTCGTTGTGATGTGACCTCTGCCAAGCCTCACTTTGTTCATCTTTCTCATTATTATTTCTAGTAATAGCATACCTCTTAGTATTGTTAAGAAGATTAAATGAGAGATATACATGTCCCTAACATAGTGCCTCTAAAGGTGCTCACTCAGTACACTATCCATTAATATTACTGGAGTAGCACCAGTGGCCTGGTGCATTCACAGTGATGCTGTTTCTCAGAGTGTGGGGCCACATGTGCATCAGAATCACCTGAAATGTTTGACAAAAATCAGATTCTGTTGTTCCACCCAGAACTGCTTATTCAGAGTCTGTAAGAGTGGGATCTAATTCAAGGGGAGGTCTTTGTTTTTAACAAGGTCCTCAGACTAATCTTATATATACTCAACTTGGAGACTCTCTGGACTAAGGCAATCACAGTAGCTACTCACAAGCTGGTGCATTCACCAGAAAGAGAGAGCAGAAGACACTTGGATGAAATAGGGTGTCCTTACAAGTTGGTAGACACAGGGCCTTTCTTCTGTTAGTTGTGTGTGTGTGTGTGTGCATGCACACATATACACATATGCACTTTGAGGAGAAAAGAGCTGGAAACTGGTAATAGTCATAATAATGATGATAACTACGATTTATTGGGTAACTATTCTGTGCCAGACACCATCAGTGTCTTACAACATGAGTTTAATTCTTAATATGTATAAAATTTAACTCATTATTCTTTTGTGTAAAAACATGTTATGATTTCAGATTCAGCTAACGATATGCAAGTGAGACACGTGGATATTACTACCACGAGAACATGACCCAGGAATCTTGCCAGTCTAGTAGCAGTTTACCCTAATTGCAGCAAAGTGGGTTCAAATAATTAAAATAGCTCCTGAGGATGTCTTGCTAGGATGTTGGTTGGATGGATTCTCTGCTGGACGTTGAAGTCATCCATGATGATGGCACGAAGGAAGACAATGTTAGGCCAGGTGCCAAAGCATTCAGACAGACTGAAGACAACAGTAAGGAGGAAAGGGGCAGGGTGGTGGAGTTGGGTGATATAGGCCTCAAATGGTGGGGGTTATAAATTGAGGCAGAAAAGCAGTGGTCCTGAAGCATCATGTGGAGTGATGAACCTGGTTTGTGCTGCCCTGGGGATGGAGACAGGAGATACGGATTTTAAGATCCAGGAACAGCCACTCAAGAGGCTGATGCAGGAGAATCTCTTGAACCCAGAAGGCAGAGGTTGCAGTGAGAGAAGATTGTGCCACTGCACTTTAGCCTGGGCAACAGAATGAGACTCTGTCTCAAAAAAAGAAAACACATAAATAAATAAAAATAAAATAAAAAGACATGGACACAATCTTTTTATGTGAGCTCCATGAAGGCAAAGACTTTGTCTATTTCCCTCATGGTGTCTGCCACTCAGAAGGTGCTTCAGAAATGTCGGCGTGTGAACGAGGAATGAGCAAGGCAAATGCTTCAGGAGTTCAAGGAAAGGAGCATTGCCTAGTGGTCAAGACAGAAAGGAAATGGACAGTGCTTCGTCAAGGACAAAGTCGGATTCAAATAGCAGAGGAGGAAAAAACTATTCCAGGTGCTGAAGCATCATGTGCAGAGCCCAAGAACTAAGACTGCCCAAGAGAAGGAGAAGAGAGATGATAACAATGGTCAGCTATGGACAGTCATAGACACTGACAGAGACACACACTCATTCAATCTTCACATGTCACAGCTTCGTGAGCTGTGTGTTGTTATTGCCCATTCAACAGATGAGGAAGCCGAGGCTGAGACAGTTAAATAGCTCGCTTCCACAATATTATATAGCAATCAAGTGAATAAGCAAAAGAATAGAAATGTCACAGGTATTTCCAACCACATAAAATATTCCTATGTATTTCCTTCCATCCTTCCTTCCTTCTTTCCTTCCTTCCTTCCTTCCTTCAAGACAGAGTCTTACTCTGTCACCTAGGCTGTAGTGCAGTGATGTGATCACAACTCACTGAAGCCTTGACCTCTTAGGCTCCAGTCATTCTCCCACCTCAGCCTCCCAGGTGTCTGGCACAACAGACGTACACCACCATGCCTGGGTAATTTTTAAATTTTTTTTGTAGAAACGAGGTCTCCCTATGTGGCCCATGCTGGTCTTGAACCCCTGGATTCAAGCGGTCTTTTCACGTGGGCCTCCCAGAGTGCTGGGATTACAGGTGTGAGCTGCCATGCCCAGCCTTTTAATGTATTTTCTTTAAATCAAATTAAACCCAACCTCAAATCCCAAATAGAATAAGGACACCTTACCCCATCCCTGTCCACCCCTACCCTTAGGATAATGCAAAGGCTCTAGGGCTCTACATCATTGTGGGAGAAAAATGCTCGAGGAGGCCTTTCAGGTCTTGGCCCACATGTTCACCACTGAGATGTTCCACAACCCCTACCTGTGAAGCCCTGTGGCCTGTGACCAGCCTCCTGGGAGTTTCCATTCCTCCTCTGAGGTCCTGCCCTCTCTCCAGGATTTAGGAGAGGCGGGAGGAAAGTCTCTGCCAGCTGTGGTTCTCCTTTCTCGTTGTGAAGAACTCTCAGTGTCTCTGATTTTGCTTGTGTCCCATCTCCCCTCTCCTCACCCTCTCCCACCAAACCATACAAATCTCCCTCAAAGTGCAGGAGTACAAAACCTTGCTTATCTTTTGGAAAAAAGGAGAGAAAATACTGAGAGCACAATACAGATGGCTCTTTTTTTTTCCTTTTAGGTAATTCCATAGCAGCAAAAATAAAAAATTAAAAAAAATTAACACCACAATAAATTAATCTACCACGAATAGTTAACATTTCTTAGGAGTCTGCTGCATGGCAGGGTCTGTAGCAAGCCCTTTACCCATGAGGTAGGTGTGATTACCACCCCTATTTTAGAGCTGGAGAAACGAGAGCTTAGAGGGGTCGAATATCTTACTTAATATCAAAAGTGATAGCCGGGCGCGGTGGCTCAAGCCTGTAATCCCAGCACTTTGGGAGGCCGAGGCGGGTGGATCACGAGGTCAAGAGATCGAGACCATCCTGGTCAACATGGTGAAACCCCGT
>NW_016107399.1:4463361-4480937 GCF_001604975.1 Cebus imitator | reverse complement strand
GCTGGAACATCTGAGTTATTTTCACTACACCATATAAGGGAAGCAATCCTTCCCCACCAGAGTTCAGAGCAGCAGTTTCTTTTTCCTTTCTCTTCAGACAAAAATCAAAAGCAAAACACTCTACATAATTACAGATTCCCTATTAACTAACACATCCAAAAAGAAATTTACTCGTGGTCTCATACAAGAGTATGAGATGAATTTTTACTCATCTTTGTCACCTTCTAGAACTTTCTATTTGCATACTTAATTTTTACATATTTACCACACCGTAATAGGTAGAATTATAGTCCACATTTTAAATTACTATTATATTACATGACATCACAGTCTCATTATTTTAATATATTCTATATATTTTATGTAAATATATCATATTTACATATTTTTATTTCATACACACACATCATCATGTTTCTATAGTCTTGGTATTCTTTTCCTTACAACATCTTTGCTCTCTCTCTGTGCCCACCCTGCCCCATAAACAGAAACAATTACAGTCTAGTGTGTATTTTCCCATACATTTCTCCATAATCATACAATCATACAATAGCACAAGTATTGAGGAAGTGGCCATTTTTTTCTGTATTTCTTACAAGACATAGTTTGATAAACTTATATACTCTTACAAAAGTCATGTCTTAAGTTATTGCTATACTTTCTTAACAATATACATTGTAAAAATCCTTCCAGGTCGATTGATACTACTTCAACTCTTTCTTGTTTAATAATACAATCCATTTGTTTGCTAGAAGTAAATATTGAATGTTTTGTGTGGTTATTCTACAGTTTATTCAATCTTTCCTCTATGGATGGAAATTTATGGCTCACTGCCTCGACCTCCCAGGCTCAAGCCATTCTCCCACCTCAGCCTCCCAGGTAGTTGGACCACAGGCATCCACCACCATACCTGGCTAATTTTTGTATTTTTTGGTAGAGATGGGGTTTTGCCATGTTGCCCAGACTGGTCTTGAACTCCTGAGCTCAAGTGACCCACCTGCCTTGGCTTCCCAAAGTGCTGGGATTACAGGTGTGAGCCACTGTGCCAGGCCTCATGTATTTTTCTGTACTGGTGCTTTTATTTCTATGGGATAGAGTCCCAGGGGTAGAATTTCTGGGTTGAAGGGTACGTATTTATTATAATTTAATAGATATTGCCAATTGCCATGGCCATGCAAATATACACTTTTATTAACAGTGTAGAAGAGAGCAGGTTCCTAGTTCCAAATGCTAATCTGAGGACAACTTGCCTCTGGAAACATCCATTTAGAGACATTGGGAGGGAACCAGGAATATAGATAGTTTCAAAGCTCTATGTGTAGTTGTTTTGTTTGCTTTTTCAAGACGGAGCCTCTCTCCGTCACCCAGGCTAACATGCAATGGTGCAATCTTGGCTCACCACAACCTCTACTCTCCCAGGTTCAAGCAATTCTCCTGCCTTCTGAGTAGCTGGGATTACAGGCTCCTGCCACCACACCTGACGAATTTTTGTATTTTTAGTAGAGACAATTTTTCACCATGTTGGCCAGGCTGGTCTCACACTCCTGACCTCAAGTGATCCACCTACCTCACCCACCTCAGCCTTGCAAAATGCTGAGATTACAGGCATGAGCCACTGTGCCCAGCGTCTACATGTTCTTTTTTTTAAATTTGAGTCGCTCTTGTTGCCCAGGCTGGAGTGCAAAGGTACAATCTTGGTTCACTGCAACCTCAACCTCCCGGGTTGAAGTGATTCTCCTGCCTTGGCCTCCCAAGTAGCGAGGACAACAGGCAGCACGCCACTACATCCAGCTAATTTTGTATTTTTAGTAGAGATGTTTCACCATGTTGGTCAGGCTAGTCTTGAACTCCTGACCTCAGGTGATCTGCCTGCCTCGGCCTCCCAGAGTGCTGGGATTACAGGCAAGAGCCACCGCACCCGGCTTCTACATGTAGTTCTAATATATAATGGGGTTTGGGAGTCACAGGTTCACTTCACTGTAGGATTTTTCAAGAGGGAGGAATAAGGCTCAGGGATCAGGGGAGCTCTTTGATGTGGATTCCCATTTCCAAAGAGCCTCAAATTTAAACTTTTTACCTTATCTCCAAATAATGTTATCAGCAACAGAGACACCCTAACAGGACTGAGGAAAGAAAATATTACTCATTCAACCATTACCCATCCACCCCACTAATATTACTTAGTTTTTTGTTGTTAGTGCAATTATATGGAAAAACATTACCATCTGTGATGGAACATTTTAAATTCTGTTAAAACTATACCTTTATGTGGCATGCGGCCACCATCCAAACAGAAATTGGAGCAATTTTTTCAGTAATCCTGTATTATTTTTCTGTAAAAATTCTATTGTTTATATCAATCAAAATACTTCAGTGATTCTAATTTTTCTGGGTAAAGAAACAAATTACTGAATTGTACTGGAGAAGATTATTATTTTTTAGACTGAATTTCTCTTTTGTCGCCCAGGCTGGAGTGCAGTGGCACGATCTCAGCTCACTTCAACCTCTGCCTCCCGGGTTCAAACAATTCTCCTGCTTCAGCCACCTGAGTAGCTGGTATTACAGGCGCCTTGCTACCACGCCCAGCTAATTTTTGTATTTTTGGTACGGACAGGGTTTCACCATGTTGGCCAGGCTGGTCTTGAACTCCTGACTTCAGGTGATCCACCCGCCTCGGCCTCCCAAAGTGTTGGGATTACAAGCGTGAACCACTGCGCCCGGCCAGGAGATGATTATTAAAAGCATTAATTTATTTGCTAGAAGTAAATATTGAATGTTTAAAAAGCCTGTATTGGCATTTCTTCTTCTTTTTTTTTTTTCTTCTCTTTTCTGTCCTTTTCTCTCCCCCTTTCCCTCTTCTCCTCCCACTTCTTCTTGTCCCTTCCCTCCCCCGGAACCCCCGACCCCTCACAGAAGCCCTGAGCGCGAGTGGAGCCCCTTTCCTTGTTCACTAACCAGCAGCCAGGCCGACCCGGTCTTGGGCCGGAGCTGCTGCAGCTCCACCATTGGCCACTAGGGGCTCTCTGCTTCCCTGGCCTGAGGGAAGAGGAGAAAAATGTCTTCTTACTTTTCTAACTTTCCTAGTAGAAATGAGTCTCGTGGGTAGTTTCAAAAGAAAATTATCAAATAAACCAGGGGAAAATAAAGCGAACTACAGAAAAGAAGCTCCAAATAACAAACATAGTCTTCGACTTTAAGGTGACTAATATCTACTCCTAGTTGTCTTGGTTGACACAGAAGACTGGGCATAGCCTTCCTTCCTCTTTCCTCGTCAGAGAAAGCACAAAACACGGATAAAATTAAATTGACGGTGATATGAGGGTTAGAAGGAGCCTCAGTGTCTCTCAAAACTTAGTTGTTTAGCAGCATCACCTCCCTTGGCATGACCTTGGGGTCAATTTCCCTGCCCCTGCCCCTCCACGCTGGGGAGCTTTTTCTCTGCGACCGTCCTGATCTCTGCCTCCAGCCTGGGGGCGCTTATTTAGCCCTCTTAGAGGTCTCTGTGACTGTCTACACGGGGAGTTGTGGTCTCTTCAACCCCTTCCCTTGGAGTATCTGACTCTTAATGCCCATCTCACTGTGGGGTCACGACCATCAACAAGCCTAGGCAGAGTCAGGATTAGAATCCCAGTCTTTGGACTCAGCCCATGGAATGATGTTTACACCACAATCCCTCCTTCAAATGCATGAGGTGATTAAAAGAAAAAAAAGGCAATGGCAGTAAGAATAGAAGGTATGAAAACACAATAATAAACGATCTTGAGTTCTAAAGCTGAACAAATTAAGTATGTAGAAAAATTAATCTACCTATGCCTTCTTAGGTGGTTCACTTTTTACAGAAATAAAATGGATTTTCCCCAGCTTGCAGTGTACTTATTTTCAAAAACTCTGTTTTTCATGACAGCATACTTTCCATGTACCCTGGATTTAGATTCCATTGCTGGTCAACCTCAGTGGCTAAAAGATAACTCAAAATTAGCACAGCAGCAAACCGACAGTAGTGAAGACAAAGCCTGCTCAGGGTGAATTCATAAGATGGGTAGGAATGTGCTGGTAACATCTCTCAGTCTGTCTCCTGTTCCACTGGGTCTTTCTCTTAGCTGGTGATCAACTAAGTCAAGAATTATTGCCTGAAGTTTAACATAGACATTTTTTTGACTTTCTTTTCTGCTCAACATTTCATCCGTCATTGCAAGATTTATTCAAGAATAGTTTCTAGATGGTGCTGAGTACTTTCTATTACATTCCATTCTTGTGTGATACTAAGATTGATTGGTTCCCCATCAGTTATTCACTGAATGGTGTTAGTATACATTGATGACTGTGGCCTGCAATAGTTATTTTATTAAGGGTTGCAAAAGGGTGATTTTAAAATTCTATTCTTTTTTGTGTATTTATTTGTTGAGTTTTTTCTTTTAAAAATAACTTTCCCTAACTACTCTTTGGTCACACTGAATGCAATTCCTATAGGAAAAGCAGAATAAATGTTTGATTTCTTTCTTTTATTTAGTAATTTTTCAGAGGAATGAATTGGTTGCCTAGCAATCACCAGTGGTGACCAATTTCTTTAAAACTATAAACTCAAAGATGTTTCTATGTGGATATTATCTTATTCAGTTTTCTATTACTATAACTTAATACCTGAGCCTGGATAACTTATAAAGACAATGAGTTGATTTCTTACAGTTCTGGAGGCTGGGAAGCCCAAGGCCAAGAGGCTGCATCTTGGTGAGGGCCTTTTTGCTGGCGCGGGCTCTCTGCAGAGTCCTGAGGTGGCACAGGGCATCACATAATGAGAAGAGTTCATGAGAGAGAGAGAGAGCCAACCCAGATCCAGCTTCTATAACAGACCCACTCTTGTTATAACTAACCCACTCCCATGATAACCTATTAATCCATAATCCATTAACCCATGAATGAGTTAATCCATTCATTCAGGCAGGGCCCTTAGGGCACAATCACCCCTTAAAGGCCTCACCTCTTAATACTGTTATGTTAGGGATTAAGTTTTAACATGAGGTTTGGAGGATTCAAACATTCAAGATTTAGCAGGTATGTTCCAATCCATTGCAAGTCTTCCTCTTTGTTTTTTTTTTTTTTTAGAGATGAAGTCTTACCACATTGCCCAGGCTGCTCTTGAACTCCTGGCCTTAAGTGATCCTCCCACCTCAGCCTTCCACAGTATTGGGATTATAGGCATGAACCACTGTGCCTGGCTTATTATTCTTTTTGGTGGTCAAACTGCCCCATCAGATCAGCTCTTGTGTCTTTTCAAAATGACTCCATTGGTCTTTAAAATCTCATTTCTGGTACACAAAGATGTTCCAGATTCATTTTATATGCTTTAAAAAAAAAAAAAAAAGCGCATAACGTCCAGAACTGGAATAACTGCAAGGAGCCTGAGTTCCTCTTAATGAGAAGTGGTATTTTGAGACTACATCTGGTTGCTAGCAGCATTCATTGCTACAGGAGTGCTCACTCCTTCTGTGTTCTCATTTCTTCTTGCCTTTTGAATGGATAGGGTTGGCAAATGCAAATTACTCTTTGCAGATAGGTTTTTACTTACCTCTTCACTTTTATATTTGATCGCTTATTTCCTTGCTAAAAATCACAGGTCCCACAACGTAAATGTAATTACTTATTTGCTTTTTTCTACATATCTTTAATTGTTTCAAACAACAATACCAAAGTACCACTGACATAAGAGAACTGAGTGAGACTCAGATTTTTTTTCTGACATTATTTTTGTCCTAAGAACATATCTCACTAAGAAAGTGCCATTAAAATATTATATTTTAAACTCACTTGAAAAAT
This sequence comes from Cebus imitator, assembly GCF_001604975.1. NCBI lineage: Eukaryota > Metazoa > Chordata > Mammalia > Primates > Cebidae > Cebus > Cebus imitator. The sequence goes on along the minus strand of NW_016107399.1, from coordinate 4,475,123 downwards.
ATTTTCTTTTTTTTTTTTTTTTTNTTTTTTGAGACAAAGTCTCACTCTGTTGCCCAGACCAGAGTGCAGTGGTGCAATCTCAGCTCACTGCAACCTCCGCCTCCAGGGTTCAAGCGATTCTCCTACATCAGCCTCCCAAGTAGCTGGGACTAGAAGCATGAGCCACCATGCCCAGCTAATTTTTGTATTTTTTTTGTTGTTGTTGCTGTTGTTAGTGGAGCTGGGTTTTCGCCATGTTGGTCAGGCTGGGCTGGTCTCAAACTCCTGAACTCAGGTGATCTGCCTGCCTTGGCTTCCCAAAGTGCTGGGATTACAGGCATAAACCACCGTGCCCAGCCTGAAAATTTGTTTTTTGAAAACTTTAAAAATGATTTTTTCTTTTTCTTTAGAGACAAGGTCTTGCTATTTTGCCTAGGCTGGTCTTGAACTCCTGGGCTCAAATGATCCACCTCAGCCTCCCAAAGTGCTGGGATTCCAGGCATGAGCAGCTGTGCCTGCCCCTGAAATTCCATATGTTGTTGCGGCAGAATTGGAAGATAGCTTGACAAAGATGTCCTTTCCTAATCCCCAGGACCTTTGAATATAATGAGAAATCACTCCTAGGATTATGTTATTTGACCCAGTTGGCCTTAGGACAGGGATATTATTTAGGCAGACCTGACTATCACATGAGTCCTTAAAAGCAAAGAGCTCTCTCTGGCTGAAAGGGGAATTAAGGGGAAGCCACGGAGATCAAAGTATGAGAAGGATCTGACAAGCCTTTGCTGACTTTGAAGATAAGGGGGCCAAGTGAGGAAGAATTGCAAGCAGCCTCTGAGAGCAGAGTGTGGCCCCACTGCCAGCCAGCAAAGAAATGGAGGTTTCCGTCCCACAGCGGCAAGGAACTAAATTCTGCTGGCAGCCTGAACAAGCTTGGAAGCAGAGTCCCCCCAGGAGCCTCCATATAAGAGCTGAGCTTAGCCAACACCTTGACTTTGGCATTGTGGGGCCATGAGCAGAAAACCCACTGAGCTCGCGTGGACTTCTCTCTAAACTGAGATTTAAAAAAATGAGTGTTTTGCCAGGTGTGGTGGCTCACGCTTGTAATCCCGGCAACTCAAGAGGCTGAGGTGGGAAGATTGCTTGAGGCCTTGAGTTCAAGCAACATAACAGAGCGTTTTACGCTGCCAAATTTGTGGTAATCATGATGCAGTGATAGAAAACATAAAAGTTATGCCACCAACTTGATATTCATCCTAGTTTTTCTTCAGGTTTTGGAGTTTTTTTTTTTCCTTTTGTGAGTTAACTTTTCTCAATTTTGTAAAATACACTTACTTTCAAAGACAAAATTGTACAGCAAGAAATCTTCCTAGAAACCTTGCTTTATTTTTCATTCCTTCTCCCTGTTTGTTCCTTTCTCTGATTGGAAACCTTCTTTTTATTGTTTTTGGTTTGTTTTTCCACTTTTAAGTATAAGCAAATACCTGTATATTCTTTCCTTTTCTCACATAAATGATAACACAGGCCGGGTGCAATGGCTCATGCCTGTAATCCCAGCACTTTGGCAGGCCAAGGAGGGTGGAGTCAGGAGTTTGACTTGAGGTCAGGAGTTCAAGGCTAGCCTGGCCAACATGGTGAAATCCCGTTTCTACTAAAAATACAAAAATTAGCCAGGCGGTAGTGGGGCGCACCTGTAATCCCAACAACTTGGGTGGCTGAGGCAGGAGAATGGCTTGAGCCTGGGAGGCGGAGGTGGCAGTGAGCCAAGATCATGCCATTTCACTGCACTCCAGTCTCGGCAATAAGGTGAGACCGTGTCTCAAAAAAAAAAAAAAATATATATATATATATATATATATATATAAATATATATATATATATATAACAAATACTTCTGCACCTTGCTTTTTTTCACTTAACATTACATCTTTGAGGCCACTACGTTTTGGTGTATAGAGATTTTCTTCATTCATTTGTAGCACTGGATCCTAATTTATTCCCCTAATTCTCTATTGACAGACATTTGGGCGTTTTTAATCTTCTGTAATTACAAATTTATCCCAAATATATAATGTTGTGTTCTCTTGGCCACAAAAGATAAATGCGTATTTGAGGATTTTTTTTATAGACAAAAGGTAAGTGTACTTGAGGATATTTTTTCCTCTGACACAAAATATGTGAAATTTTTTCCAACACCAATCAATTCTGTGACACCAACTGGGTATCCAACAACAATTCAATTCAATTCCGACACTAACTCCCTGAGTTAGTGCAGACTCCACAGGTTAAGGGCTCAGTCCCACACACTGTCCCTACTTCAGACACCAAATGGAAGTCCGGGGCCTCCAGTACTTCTGACCGGCTTGGCTTCAAATCAGGAGTTCCCATGGCCAATAATTTGCTATAACAGCCCACAGAACTCAGAAAAGCACTTAACTTACTATTATTGGTTTATTACAAAGGATACAATTCGAGAGAAGCCAAGTGGAAGAGATGTGTAGGACCAGGCAGGGGTGTGATCTCAGCTCACTGCAGCCTCCACCTCCCAGGTTCATGCGATTCTCGTGCCTGACTCCCATGTAGCTGGGACTACAATTGTGTAGTCCAGCTAATTTTTATATTTTTAGTAGAGACGGGGTTTCGCCATGTTGGCCAGGGCTGGTCTCAAACTCCTGCCCTCAAGTGATCCACCCGCCTCAGCCTTCCAAAGTGCTGGGATTATAGGAGTGTACCATTGCCCAGCCCAATGATGCTCATTTCAATATGTCAGCCCCAGTGGATGACATCATGAAGTGGACAAAAAGTTGGAGTTATAGACAGGATCACTGTGAATGTGACAGAGATACATAAATGTAGACCAAGTTACCTAATCTGTACTAGTAAATCTGATACCACGAGTGGCATTGTTAATAGTGAGGTGATTTCCAAAATGCTGAACAACTGTGGGTGAGGTTTGAGTAACTCAAAGTGCAATCTTCCCTCAATTTACTTGGTACTTGCATTCCTAGACAGATTATTGTACAACAAAACAAACAAACAAACAATAGCCCCTCTGCACATTTATATAAAATAGTTTGGTTTCAGACATAGAGAAGTATAGACCGTTTTTATTGTCTTGTGTGAGAGGAACTGTTCTTTTTGTGTAGGACTATTTCATGTACTGCAAGATGTGTGGTATCCTGGGCCCCACCTACTACATGCCTGGACTATCCTCTAATCATTGTGACAAACCCCAAATGCCCCCACAGATTTCCAAAGTGTCGTATTAAAAACCATCGAGTTAGATGCTGTTTTTTCCAAGTAACAGAAAAATAAACCCATACTGACTTAATTGAAAAAAATATTGATTGGCTGTTGTTTCTGATCAGTCCAGTGGTGCATCAGTTTCAGGGAAGTCTTCATCTGGGGTCAAATGGTTTTACTGTTCCATCAGTGGAGGCATACCGTAAACAGATACATAGAAAAACTGACACATATTTTATAAATTGAGACATATTTTATATAGAAAAAGAACTGAGCTATGAGAGAGAACAGAGACCAGATAATTTCTTTTAGATTTTGGTCAGGGGCTGAGTATAGTGGCTCACATCTGTAATTCCAGCACTTTTGGAGGCTAAGGTCAGAGGATTACGTGAGCCCAGGAGTTCAAGACCAGCTTGGGCAACATAGCAAGATCCCATCTTTAGTTAAAAATAGATTGGTCAGGGAAGACTTCTTGGAGGAGGTGACATTTAAGCTGAGATGTGAAGGGCAGGAAGAGCTTGGCCTATAAAGAGTGGGGGAATAACATTCCATGTGGAACAAATAGCACACTTCACAATTTCGCTTTCACTGGTTTTATGTGGACTGCTAGACTGAAATTATATTTTACATAAAATATATTCCATATATAGATTATTCAACACACGTAAGATTCAGTTGGACAAGCCCTCTCATTATCTTAGTTTATAAGTCTTTGTGGGGGGTCTCTAAAACAGAATGGTTTATGAAACTAATTTGGGAAAGAAGAATTAGTGTGTATCTTTCTCTTATTTTTCTAAAAAAAATACATTCTTTCACAAAATCAGTCACATTTTTCATGATTGTCACCTATACAATGACATACAGTGAAATAATTAATAACAATTTGTCTGTTTTCTCTGCATCTGACTAAATTCTGCTCATAGTTCGATATTAGCTCCAGAAGGAAAAAAACATCTTAAGAGAGCAATTGAAATGCATTTATTGGCAGCAATTTCTATCCCTGAATGCACAGTAAGTTCTGAGCTTGAGCCCAGGAAAAAAAAAAAAATCTTTTTGATAAATAATGTATTTGATAATGAGCAGCAACAGAAAAAAATGTTTTCTATTGAAGAGTTCAAAATGAAATAGAGTAAGTATGGGAAAATGTTGCTCAGTATGAAGGACATCTTTTGCCTCATGGATGGTTATGGGGCCAGAACAGCCGTAGCTGTTTAGTTTTTATTCTTATTCTCATCATGCCAGTCTGTGGCATATATTTTCAGACCTTTCATGAATACCAATTTTCAAAAGGGCTTAGTTCTCAGGTTCTATGACACTGGATGATTTACTTACATGACCTCATTTAACCTTTTCAACTCTACAGGTAGGAAGCAATGAGCATCCATCCCCATTTTATATATGAATAAGCTGAGACTCAGGAAGGTTAACTAACTCCCTTAGGCTCATAGAGCTCAGCTGGCGTCTGAGTGTAAATTAAATAAATAACCAGGGATTTCAAAATAAGTGTCTAAAATACTCTTAAGAACAGAATGCTTTAAGCTCCTTCAAGTGTCTGGCTTGCTGAGTGACCTAGACTCTAAGTGGAGCGTCAGCTTCCAGTTTTTGACCAAATAAAGCATCTATCCCAAAGGAATATTAAGGCATCCATTAAACATTTTTCTCCCCATTATCCCATTTGTCCCTAGAGCAATGTGGCTGTTTAGCAGGTGCCAGACAGTAAATTACTGTTCTGAATGGTGCCTCAGTGGCCTAATAATATTAATAATAAGGAAGCATCTCCCACGGTTCAATCTGTAGACAAGGGAATAATTAATGTATTTATCAGAGCAGATGGATTTCAGAGGAATGTGAATCCTACTCTAGCATGTGTTTATTATTTTTTTTTCTGGAGTTTAGTGAACTGGGTTTTACAACTTCTTACCTGATTATTTTGCTGCCCTGTTTGTCTACTTCCTTCTTTCCTTTTTAAGCAGTTCTACTGTTTGCTTCAACTTTCCATCCCCTTATTAAGACCGCTGCATAGAAAACGTAGGAGGCTGGAGACAGGCAGGGAAAGTGGGGAGTGAGGAAGGGAAAACAAACATTCCGAGAAGGAACTGTTCCGTTCCCCGAGCTGACAGCACCCGGTCTTTGTTTTGTGGTGACTGCTGCCTGGCCTTTTGGTTCCCAGGGAGTGCAGGGCAGCCGCGTGGAGCCCGGTTTACGTCCACTCCCCACTCCCCGGGGCTGGCTTTGGGGCGGGGTCCCAGTGGTATTCGCAGAGCCCAGCACGGAGCCTGGCCGGAGGCTGATAGACGCTCTCGCGGGTCGGCTGGATGAATGAAAGGTGAGCGGCAAAGGTGGTGCCAGGATCGTCCCCGGCGGGGCTGGAGGAGGAGAACAGGACTGCGCGGAGCCTGCGGGAAGAATCTGAAAGTGTCTGTGATGGAGAGAGACATGGAAAAGGGGACGTCCCAGCGGCTGGAACTGGGACGAAGGAACGGGAACCGGGAAGGCCTGAGTTAGGGACCACAAATGTTCTCAGGAGAAAAGTAGGGCGAGCCGAGAGGGTAAGGGCGAGACAAAGAGCCGCAGCCGAGAGGATTCGTGGGAAGAAACGGGAAAGAAGCTGCCGGGAGGGCGGGCGTACGCGAAGGAAGGGGCGCGGGCGGGGAGGGGCGCCGAGAGCCGGGCGGGGCGGTGCGGGGAGCCGGGAGGCGGGTTGGGGCTCCGGGGGCCGGAGGGGCCCGGCCAGGCGCCGGGGAGGCGGGGCTCGGGCGCCGCAAAGTTACTTGGCCTGCCGCCGCCCGGGTCCGCGTGCTGGTGGCTGGCCCGCGGGAGGAGCGAAGCGGGGCTCGGCGGGCTGAAACCCGAAACCTCCAGTCCGCGAACGCGGCCGGGAGGAAGGAAGCGGCGGCGGCGGTGGCCGAGGCGGGGAGGCGGCCGGGCTGGGCCCTGAGCTGCCGCGGCGGCGGCTCCTCGGTGAGCACCCGGCGTGGGGCGCGGGCGCGGGCCCGGGCTGAGAGGGCGGTCGGGATGGAGCCGGGCTAAGCTCACTGTGCGGGGCTGGAGGGCGCGGGGAGCCGGCCGGGAAGGGTCCCGCCCCCACCGCGCTCCCCTTCTCTCCGCGCCCCGCTCCTGTCTCCGAGGACAGGTCGGGGCTGTTCTCCGGCTGCCCTGCGCCTTGATTTGGAGAGCTGGGGCTCTTTGTGGGAAGATGTTGGGGGCGCGCTCCTCTGCTGCGGCCTGGGGCTTCTTAGAGGCCCACCCCATTCTGCTGGGTGCAGCCTGCCCCGTTTCTCTGGCGCCGCCCGAAGCCCCCTACCCAGTCCGCTAGATGGGAGGGCATCGGTGCGTGCCCGGGATTCGGCCGAAGCGGGCCGCGCCCCCTGAGACCAAGAGGCTCCACGTCCTGCTCCCGGCAAAGGGTGTGGGGAGAAGCGGTCACGCCCCTCGGCTGGAATCCGTGAGGACCAGTGAGCAACCTTCTCCCAGCCGGTGCTCAGGGCGCTGTCTCCGGGAACCGGGGCTGGAGGCGGGTGGCGCGCCCAGAAGTGGCTCGGCGCCGCGGAGTGGGCGCCTCTGCCCCTCAGGTCTGAGGGAGGGAGATTCGGCTGGTTTTTGGAAACGGGAGGACTTGACCAGCCCTCGGACCCTTCTGGACCAAGCTTAACCCCTGTGCAACCTTTTCACAAAGGCATATGGGATGAGAACGTCTGTTGGATCAGTGGGGTGTCTCCTGTGCTTCCCGGAGGTCTGCTCACCAGTAACCACATAGCTGCGCATTGACATCGCTTTAGATCACATCTTGGAGGCTATTTTTGCTCGTTATTGTACCTTTCATCCCTTTTGCATAGTGCTTTCGAGGGCAGCTCATTTAATCCTCCTCCCTGTGAAGCAGCGAGGAGGTGTGTGGTTTTGGAGGGAAAGAACCTCAGTTCCTTGATTGTCCAATGGAAACACTGATAACCTCAGGTGATCCTGTCTCAGTGCTAGAAGCTGGGGAAGGATGGCCATCCTTGTGACTCCTCCGTGGAGCCAGGCGTGGATTCAGCCTGGCCTCTTCTCCCCTAGTGGCCTGGACCTCCGGATGAGTTCTGGAGAGCTACTGCTTCGGGGATTAGGCAGGGAATTCCCTTATAATCTATTTCACTGCGGCCACTGAAAGCAAGTGAAAAGAGGCATTTTTCAGGCCCTCAGGGCAGAAAGAAGAGATGGAAGGGGCCTCAGGTCACCGAGACAGAGGCTTTTCAACTGTAACTGGAGTGCATGGCACCCATTTCTGTCATTTCTTCCGGAGCACCTCTCTTCAGGTCCTCCTCCACACTCGTCTTATTTTATACTTCTCAGGTGCTTACAAGCACTTTCATATACACTTTTTTCATTCACACAACAGCCTTGTGAAGCTCTACTAGCCCAGTTGATAGGTGAGGAAACTGAGGCTCAGGAGAGATGAAGTACTCTTGCCCAACTAAGCAGCCCAGATTGAACTCAGATCTTTTGCCTCGGTAGTGCTTTTTACGTGGTTTCCTGATGGCACACAGGTGGGTCCTTTAATTCAAGGCTTCTCCCTGCCCTGTAGCTCCACCACGACATCGAGAATAGAGACCCCTCATTAAGAGGGCTGCTTGGCATTTTGGAATTAAATCCAAGGCCACAACAATATCCAAACCGTTTTCTTTGTGTTGCAGCCTGGTGCACTGGGAGTCCTCTGAGAGGTAAAGGAGCACTGTGTGGTCTGAGGGCTGTGAGCTCACTGCATGGGTTCAGAGGAAGACAAAATGGGCTGAACTGGAACTGACCTAAATGTCAGCAGGAGTAGGTACAGTTCTGTGGTGTAAACTCCACTGCCAGCCAGGGCCAGTCAGGAAGCCTGAGTGCAGGAGGCCGGTGGACAGGAGGGCTGGGTGGGGCTATGTGCTGTGAAACCTGCCTCCACTAAGGGGGCAGCTGCAGGTGCGGCAGGGCTCCAGCACATGATTGCCTGATCTGAGTTTTGGGGGAAGCTGTAAATTTTTAAGGAAAAATACTTCATATATTTTTAAAGATAACTGATTCAAAACATTTTTTTTTAATGTTCATGCAGTTTAACCAAATTATGTGTGCAGGCTGCTTGTGGCCTGCAGACTGCCCGTTTGCATTTTCTGTGTGAGACCTTGGGAAGAACTGAGTGTCATTCTGAGATGCAGTAAAGCATGATAGCAGGGGAGAAGTGGTGTCTTCTTGCTGTTTTTTTCTATAAGAACAAAAAACATCATAGCTATCAGTGCTACCTGGAGTTTGGAGGAGGGATTGACTTTATGACTCCATACTTAATTCATTCAACCAGTACTCATCTATGGCTCTGTTTCTACACCAAGAGAAAAGGTTTACAACTAGTATTTTGTTGTTTTTTTTTTTTTTGGTTGTTGTTATTTGTTTGTTTTTGAGACAGAGTCTTGCTCTGCTTGCCCTGTCACCAGGTTGGAGTACAATGGCGTGATCTTGGCTCACTCAACCTCCCGGGTTCAAGCGAGTCTCCTGCCTCAGCCTCCCAAATAGCTGGGACTATAGGTGTGCGCCACCACGCCTGGCTATTTTTTGTAATTTTAGTAGAGACGGCATTTCACCATGTTGGCCAGGATGGTCTCCGTCTCTTGACCTTGTGATCTGCTTGCCTCAACCTCCTAAAGTGCTGGGACTACAGGCATGAGCCACTGTGCCCAGCCAAGTTTTCTTTTCTTTTTTTTGAGACTAAGTCTCGCTCTGTCGCCCAGGCTGGAGTGCAATGGCATGATCTTGGCTCACTACAACCTCCGCCTCCCGGGTTCAAGCGATTCTTCTGTCTTAGCCTCCTGAGTAGCTGGAATTATAGGCGTGAGCTTCCACCTTCAGCTAATTTTTTTGTATTTTTTAGTAGAGACTGGGTTTCACCATGTTGGTCAAGGCTGGTTTCGAACTCCTGACCTCATGATCCACCCCCCCCCACCCCCAGCCTCCCAAAGTGCTGAGATTATAGGCTTGAGCCACCTCACCCAGCCATGACTAGTTTTAATCTATCTCCTTGCACATTTTATGTGCTCAGCAGGGGAGAGGACGAGATTCATGGCAAATATTCAGGGAGTGCTGGAACATAAAGGAAGGAATTTGCAGTTGGCCAGGAGTAAAACATGAGGAGGTATATTTCAATTTTATTTTGATTTGTGTTTGTTTTATACTCAAGCAATGGGTGAGAGAACACTGTGTTAAGAGCACAATCTGAAGTTAGCCAGCCTACCTCCCAGCCCTGCCCCTTATAAACTTATGACCTTAGGTAAATAATGTAAAGCATTCATGGAATATAGTAATTTTTCACAGATAAGAGCTATAAAATATTTCAAAAACACAGTGACATATAGGAAAATAAATTTCCCTCCACCTCCTCTATTCCTTCTTCCCACCTTTGAGATAACCACTGTAAATGTATATTTTTTTAGGTCGTTTTCAATGTGCTCTATATGCTCCCAAATCTGGAAACATAGGTGAATATATAGTTTATTGATATTATAATATAACACATGATAAAATAGTATCATTTACATTTCTGACTTTAGGACCAAGCTGAATGTATTGAATATACTTGAAAAAATACACAAATGAAGCTGGGCACGGTGGCACACACCTGCAGTCCCAGTTACTTGGTGGGCCAAGGTGGGAGGACCACTTGAGCCTAAGAGTTCAAGTCCAGTATGGACCACAATATAGTAAGACCCCTGTCTGTTAAACAAACAAACAAACAAAAACATAAATGGGGGTCATATATAACAATGCTCTGTGGTTTACTTTTTTGATTTAACAATATGACTTAGAAGTCATTCAATAACAGATATATTGTACTTCATTCTTTTCAATAATAACATAGTATTTTATAGTATCAGTTCCCTATAAATTAATTAAACATTCCCCTATTGATGGACTCTTAGATTGGCTTCCAACTTAATCTAGATTTTCTGTGTACCTTTATGAGTATACATGTACAATATTTCTGGGTAAAAATTGTTCCTAGATGAGGGACTTGTGGGTCAAAGGAAATATACATTTTAAGTGGTTATTTAATCAGAGTTCCCTTTGTTTATTGAGGTTTGGAAGATTGTGTAGGAAAAGACACTGAATTATTTACTGTATTTATTTAAGGTTATTTGTTTGAGAATAAGTAGCGAATTGGAAAGGTGTAGCATTCAAAAGTTATAAAAGGCAACATCTCCCTCCCACTCCTCCTTCCTAGCCCTCTTTTTTCTTTTTTGGATATAACTAATTTTACCAGTTTTTGTGCATTCTTTCTGAAATAGCCCATGCACCTACAAGCAAATAAAATGTGGCTTCTGGGCTGGACACAGTGGCTCATCCCTGGAATCCCAGCACTTTGGGAGGCCAAGACAGGTGGATCACCTCAGGTCAGGAGTTCAAGACCGGCCTGACCAACATAGTGAAACCCTGTCTCTACTAAAAGTACAAAAATTAGCCAAGTATGGTGGCGGATGCCTGTAATCCCAGCTACTTGGGAGGCTGAGGCAGGAGAAGTGCTTGAACCTGGGAGGCAAAGGTTGCAGGGAGCTGAGACCACACCATTGCACTCCAGCCTGGGCAACAGGAGTGAATCTCCATCTCAAAAAGCAAACAAACAACAACAATAACAAACCAAAAATGTACCTCTGTTTTCTCTCTTTCAGAAATAAATATAATAGCATATTATATGCCCTGTTCTACATAGAGCATTAAAAATGTTTAACCTAGACCTTTGAGACCATTTTATGTAAGCTATTTGCATTTTGTTTTTTATTTTATTTTTTTGAGATGGAGTCTTGCTCTGTCACCCAGGCTGGAGTGCAGCGGCATGATCTCGGCTCACTGCAGCGTCCACCTCCTGGGTTTAAGTGATTCTCCTGCGTCAGACTTCTGAGTAGCTGGGATTACAGGCATGCGCCACAATGCCTGGCTAATTTTTGTGTTATTAGTGGAGATGTGGTTTCACCATATTGGCCAGGCTGCTCTCGAACTCCTGACCTCAGGGGATTTTCCCGCCTTGGCCTCCCAAAGTGTTGGGATTACACATTTGAGCCACCATGGCCAGCCAGTTATGTGCATTTTAAATGTTTATGTATTCTTCCAAGTTTATCCTAAATCGATTGCTTACACTTCCTCTAATTGCTCCATCAAATTCTTTGCCAATTTTTTTAACTGAATTGTTTGTAATTTCATCAATTTGTGAGGCTCTTTCTAAATTCTGCACTTTAATCCTTTTGTTGTTAATAAATCAAATATCTTTATGTCTTCTTCCCCAACTTTGCAGAAGTATTTAATTTTTATGAAGTTAAACCTCTACCATTTTTCTTTGTTTCCAAGTGTTCTGTCTTACTTAGGAAGTCCCTATTTCTTTTGTTTTTTGAGACGGAGTTTCGCTCTTGTTACCCAGGCTGGAGTGCAATGGCACGATCTTGGCTCACTGCAACCTCCGCCTCCTGGGTTCAGGCAATTCTCCTGCCTCAGCCTCCTGAGTAGCTGGGATTATAGGCATGCACCACCATGCCCAGCTAATTTTTTGT
>NW_016107399.1:4458542-4463331 GCF_001604975.1 Cebus imitator | reverse complement strand
GATCTCTTGACCTCGTGATCCACCCGCCTCGGCCTCCCAAAGTGCTGGGATTACAGGCTTGAGCCACCGCGCCCGGCCGGAAGTCCCTATTTCAAGAGTAAAATTTTCTAAATTTTCTCTTTTCTCTCCATTCTTTCTTTGCTTTTCTTCATTTAAAAATATTTCAAATTTCTTTTTTTCCTGTATTCAATTTCTCTCCTTGTCACTTTAGCCAATCTATATTTTCTTTGATTTTCTAGTAACTTCTTTTTTCTTTTTTTAACCAAGTCTTAAGGATGAGCTGTTCTCCAGGTGGGTGAGGAGGGAGAGACGGCATTCTGGGCAATGAGAACAGTGTGCAGAGCCATGGAGCTGAGAACAACAGTGAGTGTTTGGAGAACCGTGAGCAATTTGGGAAGGTCAAGGTGGAGGGTATCTGCAAATGAATAAATCCTGCAGGTGGCAGAGAATAGCCTGAAATGGTCTGGCTTGTGTAGGGGATAATCAGTCTGGCAACAGTTGGGAGGGGAGATTGGTGCTGGGCGACAAGATTGAAGATAGGAAGAAGAGAGAAATGCCTGTTAGTGGTCCAGGGGAAAAATGATGAGGCCCTGAGCTGGGTTAATGGCAGTGAGGATGAGGTTTTCCCTTAGAACGAGTGATGCACTGGATGTCTGTGATAGGAAATGGAACCAGGATTTATTGCTTTACACACATTCTCTCATTCAGTGCTACAGTCAGTATGGAAATCCACGGCTCAGACATGTTCATTAATCTACCCATGGTGACACAGTCAGAAAGTGTCAATCAGGGCCTATGCCCCATCAGGATTCCCTTAAGGAGTGGCCTAGGATGTCCTAGGTTTCTCTCCTGAGAGATTGGGTGGGTGGTGATGTTTTATCTAGGGTAGAGAAAAACGTGAAGAATAGCACAGTGGGATGGCAGCAGCAGAGATGTGAATTCCATTTTGTGCACGTTATATCTGAGGTGCCTGAGTGTGACATATGGGAGACAACATCTACAAGGTGGGTGGATATGAATCTGGAGCTCCAAGGAGTTTCTAGGCTGTACATGAAGATTTTGGAGTCACCGGTGTTTAAGTGGGCACAGAGAGGGAGCATATAGAGAGAAGAGGTGTCAGATAGGACTCTTTCTTTTGCAAGTGGTAGAATATCCAGTTCAAAACTACTTAAGCAAAAAGGAAAGCTATTGGCTTGTGTCATTAAAATGCTTGAGTGTATTTGGCTTCTGGTGTGAGTTCAGGATTCAAGTGATTTTTATCAGGACCCATTTTCTCACTGCCTCTGGTTTTGGCCTTCCTTTATGCTAAGGTCCTGTGTGGTGATCCCCAGCAGCTCTGGCAAGGGGGAAAGCTGCAGGCTCAAATCCAATGTGAAAGGGGAACTATCCTTCTCCCAGCTGTTTCAGCAACACTGTCATTACATCAGAGAAAGTCAGAAGATGCTGATTGGCAAGGCATAGGTCATGTGGCCACATCCATGAAGCCGCCTGGATGCGGTGTGTGAAAAGGGTGAATCTCCAGAGGAGCAACTGCTGGAGCAAGGGTAAGAGATGTCGAGGCTGACAGTTAATTTCCTCTGTAGATGAAAACGGAAGAAATAGTGCCCCAGAGGGCATCTTGGAAAACAGCAGCACTTACAGAGTAGGATGATTATCAGGTAAACATGACTGGTAAGGAACTAAAGGACAGAGAGACAGGAGAGAGCAGCTTAGGGGAGACAAGGGAAGAGGGAGTCTCAAAAAAATGAAAGGAGTCAGAAGTGTCAGATGCTGTGGAGAGCTCCTGAAGGGCCCATTGGGTTTGACTAGGATGTTATGGTGACCTTGCCCAAAGCAAAGAGAGTCATTTATTTTGAGCCTGGCTAGGACTACCCTCTAGAAGGTTCCTGCGCCTACCTGTCTTCTGCATTGCCCACCTCAGCCCTGGGTTGGTCAGGTAAGGGCAGAGGTGTAGTGATGGCAGTCAGGAAATTTGTGCTTTGTCAGTAATTAGGTCTGTGACTATGGGTAACTCATTTCAGCCCTTTGGCCTTTCATTTTGTCATCTGTAAAATGATAGGCTAGAATTAATTGCTTTTAAGGCCTCTTTTGGCTCCAAAATGTTGGCATCCTTAAGGAGATGAGTGAATCTAAACATTTCTTAGCATCTCTGTTACCAAGACCCTGGTCCAAGCCTTTGTCTCTGCTTGGGCCTCAGTGGTGGCCTCCTAACTGGGGTCCCTGTCTCCATACTTTGCCTTCTGCAGTCCACTCTTCACCTAGCACCAGGCAGAGCGACCTCTTGAAAGTGTAAGTCAGTCATAGCTCTCCAGTGGCTTCCTCTCACATGTAGAATCCAATCCCCACTCTTTGTCCAGTGCTTTTTGTAATCTGGCCACTGACTGTCTCCAGAGTCTGCTGTTCTCTTCCTCACTCCTCTCCAGCTTTCTTGCTAATCCTTAAATATACCAAGCTCATTCCAGCCTCGGTATCTTTGCAAGGGCTCTTCCGTGGCCTGCCTCTTCCCTTGCATCATTTTCTGGTCTCTGCTCAAATACCATGTCCTTGGAGAGCCTTCCCTGATGACCCACCCCCGACCCAGACACCATTCCCTCTCCACTTACCTTGTTTGATCTTTCTTTACAGCACCTACTACCCATAATTGTTTCCAACTTTTTAAATTTATTTGTTTACTGTCTGTGTCCCCACCTCCAAAATGTAAGCTTCAGGGTAGGAGAGATTTGAGCATGTCTTGTTCAGGGCTATGCCCCAGCTGTAGAGTCGAGCTGGGCACAGAGCACGTTTTCAAGCATTGCAAGAGAATGTGAAATGAAAGTGTCTTTGATTCCATAAGGGGGTCAGGGCCTTAAGATTTGAAGCCCCACTGCAGGAAGATGCCCCCTCCCAGAACTAATTTTGTGTATTTTGTGTAGCTCAGTGAAGAATGGGAAAACAGGAATATACGCAGTGTGGGTCCCTGTTCCTGAGGCATCCATCTCACATATGGCCATCAGAAAAAAAAAAAGTATTCAAAGAAATACCCCTTTCAGCTGTTTAAAAATAATATTCTTAGTTTTAGCAATATGGGCTAGTTTGCCTGGCTCGATGAGGATAATGAATAAAAAATAATTAAGGGTAAAATCAATTCGCATAGTCATCATTGTTTATCTTGTGATAAAAGTAATCATCTCAGTCTTGTTCTCACACAGCTTCCATCTCTTGTCTTCTCAGAGCATGTGTATGTTTTTGTTTATGGAAGGGCTTGTTTTATTTTCTCAATATGTTTATTAAGTACATACAGTAAAAAATAGAATGAGAAGAATGAACCCAAAGTGTTCGCATAGAGCAGGATTTCTCAGCCTCAGCACTACTGACATTTTTTACTGGATAATTCTTTGTTGTAGGGGGTTGTGTTATGTATTGTAAAATGTTTAGCAACATCCCCAGCCTTAGATGCCAATAGCATCCCCCAGGTGTGACAATCAAAAATGTCTCCAGGCATTTCCAGATGTGCAGGATCTGGAGAAGGGGGATTGAGAACCAGTGATGTAGGATAGTGGGGTAGGGAGCGGGCTTGATTGTTATCTAGAGTCTTCTGCTTGGACATTTTCAGACCCTCCCCAGCTAACCTCATTCTCTTCACTGTATCATTTCAGCTATTCTGCTTGAAAAGAAAAGATATGTAATTTCAGGAAAGGGGTTTTGAGCCAAAGGAAGCATGGAATCTCAGCCCCACATTTATAGGTGGAGGTAAATTAAAATTTCATATTTCTCAGTCAGCTGCTTACCGGGTGCCCACAACCTCAGCCTGGGCATCTGTGTGGTTGGTAAAGCAGCTCAGTTCTGGGAGGGGGCATCTCCCTGCAGTGGGGCTTCAAATCTTGAGGCCCTGAGCCTGTTACGGAGTGAAAGACACTTCCATTTTGCATTCTCCTGCAATGTGTCTTTTCTGTCTTCCGTTTCATCTCTTCCATATCATAAGTAATTGATATAGTTTGGCTGTGTCCCTACCCAGATCTCATCTTGAATTGTAACTCCCACAATTCCCACGTGTGGGAATTTATTTGTCATGGGAGGAACCCTGGGTTTGGCGAAGATTCCAAAGCCCTTGTTCTTTCTATTCGACATCAGGTTTAAGTAGATGTTAGTGTAGGGGGAATCTAAAATATTTGTTTTCTCCACATGCGGAGTGCTGTTGGGAATTCAAAGGGGAAACTGAGGAAGCATTCATAAGCTTTCTGGAAGGGAAAATATCCTCACCTAAAATAAAAACTTGTATTATGGCAGGGTGTGGTGACTCATGCCTCTATTCCCACAGTTTGCGAGGCCACGGTGGGTGGATTGCTTGAGCTCCGGAGTTTGAGAACAGCATAGCAAAACCCCCTCTTTACAAAAACAATACAAAAATTAGCTGGGTGTGGTGGCACACACCTGTAGTTTCAGCTAGTTGGGAGGCTGAGGTGGGAAGGTCACCTGAGCCCAAGAGTTTGAGGCTGCAGTGAGCTGTGATCACGCCACTGTGCTCCAGGCTGTGTGACAGAGCAAGACCCTGTCTCAAAAAACAAAACAAAACAATACTTGTATTATGAGAAGACCTGAATGTCTGAAAGGATAACTAAAATATAAAAGGCAAACTGTAGACCAGAAGAGATGGTAAGGGTCATTGTAGAGGTAGCATGTTCTAGAAGGGTCTCTTCAGAGTTCCTAAGGTGGCCCAGGGTAGGGAATGGGGGCAGGCTTGGTGCCTTCTCCCTCAGCCTCCCAAGTAGCTGGGATTACAGGCACGAGCCACCATGCCCAGCTAATTTTT
>NW_016107399.1:4435469-4458182 GCF_001604975.1 Cebus imitator | reverse complement strand
CCCAGGCTGATCTTGAACTCCTGAGCTCAAGCAATTTTCCTGCCTTGGCCTCTCAAAGTGTTGGGATTATAGGCATGAGCCACTATACCTGATCAAGCTAGTGCATTTTTGTAGGCACATTTGGTACCCCACATGAAATCAGGGTTCTTTTGATAGAAGAGGAGAATGGGTGTTGGCTGGATAATGAATATTGTCTGCTACTCTTCTGGAGAGTAAACAAGAAATGCCTACTGTTTCAAGGTGTCTAGTGTCCCGTTGTTCCTGTATTTATTCATAACAATTATTGAATATTTACTATGTGCCAGGCACTTTTCTAGGTGCTGACCAGAAAATGTACAGACCAAAATTTCCTTGCCCTCATGGAACCTATAGTCTTGTGAAAGAGTAAGACATTAACAAAATAAACAAATAAGGACACTCACACGTGCTAAGGACCGAAAGTAAAGACGAGAATGGGGCCAGGAAGTGTTGGAGGGGGTATGAAGTATTACACAGTATGAATGGGGAAGTCTCTGCTGAAAAGGTGTGTGAAGGGTAAGGGCATTCTGGCCACAGGACACAGCAAGTGCAAAACCCCTGGGCTGGAAGCGTGCTTGGATGGGTTTGAGGAAGTGAGGAGGCCAGTGTGTTGGAGTGGAAAGAATAAAAGGTAATTTTTATTATGAGATTGGGGCAGTAATGGAGAGCCAGGCCCTGGAGGGAGCTGCAGGTCTAGGTAACAACTTTGGGCTTGTTCTGTGTGACATGGGAATCCTTTTACAGTTTTGAGCAAAGCTGTGACTTGTTTTGATGTCTCTTTTAACAGTCTCACTCTGGTTGCTGTGAGGAGAAAAGGGGAAGGATGGAAGCAGGTAGATTCGTGGGAAGCTATTTTAATAACCCAGAGAAGATACAGCATAGCCTGGACCAAAGTGGTGGCAGCAGAGAATAGTAAGACGTAATTACATTCTGGATACTTTTCAAACCTAGAGCCAATAGATTTGCTAATAGACTTGGTCCGAGACATGAGAGAATGAGGAACCAGGAGTGACTCCGTAGTCTGGGGCCTGCACAACTAGAAGGATGGGGTGGCACACATGGGATGGGGAGAGACACAGGAAGAGCAGTTTGAGAGGCGAAGGATTCAAATCTGGTTTTGGACATAGGCTGGTGATGCCTGTGACGCGCAGGTGGAGATTTTGGTTGGAGGTAGAGTCTGGAGCTACAGGGAGTGTCATTGGCTTCTCCACCTTAGCGGGGGTTCCTGGCACAGTTGCCTGTTGAAGCACCACAGCCACTTTTGGCAGCAGTGCTAAACAGACTTGGAACGGCCTTGGGTAGTTCTGATCTTTTGTGACCCAGCTTTACCTTAGGGATTTACTGGGATCCCAGTTCCAGGCAGGATGGCCATGGGCCAGTGTCTGTGGAGACTTCCTCAAGCCTGCTCTGGAAAGGCTGGAATTTCTGCCCTCTCCCACGGAGAGAATGACGTAGTTGAGGCTGGGACAGCCAGCGGCCTGCCAAAGGAAGGATCCCTGCCTCATATGCAGCTCAAATGATTTCTATGAGGACTTGCTCAATCTTCAGGTTGCTAAAGGTGTCACAGAAAACTGTGTGGAACTCAGCTATTTTTTCTTCTCTATTGTTAAAGCACTTTCTTCTTGAGGCCTGAGACTCTCCCCTGAGTGAGCTGTCTTTATCATGAGTGCTGCTGGTTGTGTGTGCATTTTCTGGGAGGCTGACATGGACCTCCGCTGTCTGTGCTGACTGGGAAACATGAAAGAGTGAAGACAGCTTTTAATGTAGGTGGTGGAGACCTGGGAGAGAGGCCGGCTGCCCTTTTAAAAAATTGACTGATAGTCCGTGGTTGAGAGTCGAGCTTTGCTTAGGACTATGTGTCCCTCCCATTTTCCTACGTGCCACAGCAAAAACTGCAGAGGGGGTTGATTCACAAAAAGTAGGGCTCTGTTTCGCCATGTCACCTGGGGAGATGTCCCACTTGCTGAGGTGGATGTAGCATGATTAATGGTTTTATTCAGCGGGCTCAGCCTTGGAAGTCACTGCTGTATTAGTCCCTTGAGAGCAATAATTAATGCCAGACAAGGCCTTAGTTTCCTCATCTGCTACAGGAGGACGTTAGACTAGATGTTTTCTAAGGATCTTCTCATCCCTAACAATGGGTGAGAAGCTGTGAAAATAGCTGGCCTCCTCATTTCGTGACTTTCCAATCCCTGTGGGACAGAGAAGTTAAACAGAAGATGCCTAGATATGTTGTTGTTTTTTTTAAAACATTTTAAATTATAGTAAAATACACATAACGTAGAATTTACCAGCTCTATTAGTTTGTACTCACACTGTTCTAAAGAAATACCTGAGACTGGGTAATTTATAAAGGAAAGAGGTTTAATTGACTCACAGTTCTGCATGCTGGGGAGGCCTCAGGAAACTTACAATCATGACAGAAGGCAAAGTAGAAGCAAGAACCTTCTTCACAAGGTAGCAGGAGAGAGTGCGCTCAGGGGAAACGGCCCCTTTTAAAACCATCGGATCTCCTGAGAACTCTCTCGCCATCACAAGGACAGCATGAGGGAAGTTGCCTCCCTGATCCGATTGCCTCCCACAAGATCCCTCCCTTGACATGTGGGGATTACAGTTCGAGATGAGATTTGGGTGGGGACACAGAGCCAAACGATATCATTCTTCCCCCAGCCCCTCCCAAATCAGTTTCCTTTTCACATTTCGAAATCAATTTTCCCTTCCCAGCAGTCCCCCAAGGCCTTAACTTATTCCAACATTAACCTAAAAGTCCAAGTCCAAAGTCTCATCTGAGTTGAGACAAGGCAAGTCCCTTCCGCCTATGAGCCTATAAAATCAAAAGCAAGTTAGTTACTTCCAAGATACAGTGGGAGTACATGTATTGTGTAAATGTTCCCATTCCAAATGGGAGAAATTGGCTTAAATAAAGGGACCACAGACCCCATG
Source organism: Cebus imitator (assembly GCF_001604975.1). Classification (NCBI taxonomy): domain Eukaryota; kingdom Metazoa; phylum Chordata; class Mammalia; order Primates; family Cebidae; genus Cebus; species Cebus imitator. The sequence continues at coordinate 4,455,221 of NW_016107399.1, read as the reverse complement.
CAAGGCTGAAACCCAGCTTGGTAGTCATTAAATCTTCAAGCTCCAAAATCTCCTTTGACTCCATGTGTCACTTCTAGGGCATACTGATGCAAGGGGTGGGCTCCCACAACCTTGGGCAGCTCCACCCGTGTGGCTCTTCAGGGTGCAGCCCCTGTGGCTGCTTTCATAGGCTGGTGTTGAGTGCCTGTGGCTTTTTCAGGTGCATGGTGCAAGCTGTGGGTAGATCTACCTTTCTGGAGGATGGTGGTCCTCTTCTCATATCTTCACTAGGCAGTACCCCAGTGGGGACTCTGTGTGGGGGCTTCAACCCCACATTTCCCTTCTGAACTGCTTTAGTAGAGTTTCATGAGGGTTCTGTCCCTGCAGCAGACTTCTGCCTGGACATTCAGGCATTTCCATACATCATCTGAAACTTAGGTGGAAGCTCCCAAAACTCATCTCTTGTCTTCTGCACACCTGCAGGCCCAACACTATGTGGAAGCTGCCAAGGCTTGGGGCTTGGACCCACTGAAACTATGTGAGAACTCCCTCGCTATCACAAGAACAGCATGGGGAAATGACCCCCATGATCTGATCACCTCCCACCAAGTCCCTCCCTAGACATGTGGGGATTATAATTTGTGGCCGGGCGCGGTGGCTCACACCTATAATCCCAGCACTTTGGGAGGCCGAGTCGGGTGGATCACGAGGTCAAGAGATCAAGACCATCCTGGTCAACATGGTGAAACCCCGTCTCTACTAAAAATACAAAAATTAGCTGGGCATGGTGGCGCGTGCCTGTAGTCCCAGCTACTTGGGAGGCCGAGGCAGGAGAATTGCGTGAACCCAGGAGGCGGAGGTTGCAGTGAGCCGAGATCGCGCCATTGCACTCCAGCCTGGGTAACAAGAGCGAAACTCTGTCTCAGAAAAAAAACGAAAAAGCAATTTGAGATGATATTTGCATGGGGACACAGGGCCAAGAAATATCACCATCTTAACCATTTTTAAGTGCACAGTTGAGTGGTATTAAGTACATTCATAGTGTCATCCAAGCATCACCACCATCCATCTGTAGAAGTCTCCAGCTTGCAGAAACCCTAAACCCATTAAACTGTAACTCTGCACGCTGCCCGCCATTCAGCTCCTGGCAACCACCATTCTACTTTGTCCTTCTGATTTTGACTACTTTAAGTACCTCATGTAAACAGAATCATAAAATACTTGTCTTTTTGTGATTGGCCTATTTTACTTAGCATATGTCCCCAAGGTTCATCCATGTTACAGCAAATGTCAGAATTTCCTTCCTTTTCTAAGGCTGAATAATATGTATGTATGTATTTATGTATATACTACAGTTTGCTTATCCATTCAGCCCTTGATGGAGATTTGAATTGCTTCTACATTTTAGCTATTACGAATAATGCTGCTATGAATATTGGTGTATAAATATTTCTTTGAGACCTTGCTCTCAGTTCTTTTCAGTATATACACAGAAATAGAATTGCGGGATCACATGGTAATTCTATGTTTAGTTTTTTGAGGAACTCCCATACTATTTTCCACAGTGGCTGTACCATTTTATCTTCCCGGCAACAATGTAAAAGGGTTGCAATTTCTTTGCATCCTCACTGTTTTCTTTTTCTTTTTGATAATAGCCGTCCCTAGGGGTATGAAGGTGGTATCTCATTGTGATTTTTATTTGCATTCACCTAAATCATTAGTGACATTGAGCATCTTTTCATGTGTTTATTGGCCATTTGCTTGTCTTCTTTGGAAAAATGTCTATTCAAGTCCTTTGCCTATTGAAAAAATTTTATTAACACTTTTTTTTTTGAGACAGAGTTTCACTCTTGTTGCCCAGGCTGGAGTGCAATGGTGTGATCTTGGCTCACTGCAGCCACCATCTCTGGGTTCAAGTGATTATCCTGCTTCAGCCTCCCAAGTAGAACAAATTTTCTATTTGTATAGATTTAAGGAGTACAAGTGCAGTTTTGTTACATGAACATATTGCACAGTGGTGAAGTCAGGGCTTTTAGGGTATCCATCACTGGAATAACGTACATTGTAGCCATTATTTCTCTTCATCCACTCCCCTTCCTAACCCTCACCCTCCTGAGTCTCCATCGTCTACCACTCTACACTCTACGCCACTTCTGCCCTCTACACCCATGTGTATACATTATTTAGTGTCCATTTACGTGGTGTTTGTCTTTCTGTGTCTGAGTTGCTTCACCTAATGTAACCCTTTGCTTATTTTTGTATTGGATTGTTTATGTTTTTCTTGTTGAGTTTTAGAAGTCCTCTAGATATTCTGGATATTTATCCTTTATCAGATATATAATTTGCAAACATTTTCTCCCAATCTGTGGGTTGTTGTGTTTTTACTCTGTTGATAGTGTCTTTGGATGCACAAAATTTTAAAATCTTCATGAAGTCCAGTTTGTCTATTTTGTTGTATGTTGCCTGTGCCTTTGGTGTCATCTATAAAAAGTCACTGCCAAATCCAGGGTCATCTGTGACTTCATATATTGTCTTGTTGTTTCTGAGTCTTAATCTCTTCTCTAACCCACTTATTTGTTTCTTTCTGTTTCTAAATAAAATTATAAGCCCAATGGATCAATAAAATACTTTATACTTACTACCTCTTCATTCATTCCACAAACAGGGAGAGTCCTTCAAATAAGCAAAAGCAGAGTGGAAATGGGAGAGCACAGCACAGCTGGCTGCAGCAGAGGGCCTGGGAAGGGGCTGGTGGCGAGGGGTCTGCAATGCAGTGAGGATCTACCTTGTAGCATCTCATCTGCTGTGGTGAATGGATGGAATGAAGATAAACAGTAGACTCACAGGCATATGACCAAGTTGTAGGGCTAATACCTACTGTTCTCTTGAACTAATCACTTAACCTTTATGAGCCTCAGTTTTCCCATTTTATTTATTTAACAAACACGTAGCACTAAGCACTGTTCTAAGCAAAGTACAAATATTAACTCATTGACTCCTACCACCCATCCTATGAGGTAGATACTCCTATTATCTATCCATTTTACAGATGGGGAAACTGATGCCGGGAGAGGTTAAATAACATGTCAAGGCCACAGAGGCAGTAAGTAGCGGAGCTGGAATTTTGAGCCCAGACTTTCTAGTTCCAGGGCTCATGTTCTTAACCATTATGTTATGCTGCCTCTTTAAAAAGGGGGAGAAGTCGTTATTCAGAAAATCAAATGAGATGATGTGTGTAATAGTATGTCATATGTTGCACCGTGTTTTGCAAATACTGATCATTGTTAGTTAATAATTAAGCAACACTCTGGAAATAGATAAAATTCTCAAGGAATCTAATAGGAAGAAAGGAATGGATTAAGGATTGAGACTTAGGAATGTCTCTACCCAGAATCCAAGAGCTTGGATTTGGAAGAATATTTGACAGACTCACTGCTGATGCCCTTGTGGACAGGGTTGCAGTCAGCTGCAGAAGCTGGAGAAGAACCCCAAACTGCAGACTTCCAGTGGCACTTGTAGAAGGATGTTGTGAAGGGCAGTGAGGTGCTCAAGCTGATCGTGAACATGTGGGGAGCACCAAAGCCAGCTCTCTCTCATTCGTGAATTCAGAATTCAGAAGTCTGTAAGGCCATCTGGGGTTCTGACTCTAGCTTCTCTGCCTTTCCCTGGTACATTTTCCTAAGCAGACCAGAGCTCAGACCTGCTGCACGTGAGAGGTTTTGACAAAAGACATTACTAGATTTGTGGTACCCTAATGGGGAGAGGGGCAAAGCACAGGGGCATTGCAACAGACTCTGGGTTGGCTGGGTGGGTACACACCTCTGGGGTTGCAGAGGCCATGTACCTGTGCCTGCCATCTATGGGGCAACCTTCAGGTGAGTGCCAGGAAAGGATGGAGGAAGCGCAGGAGGTAGCCTTTGCACCTGGCTGTTTACACACAGATGTGGACACCCAGGGAGCCTGTGATCTCTTTCTGCCTCTCAACGAGCTATGTGGCCTCGTTTGTAGTTGGGATGGGAGTAGTGGTTCCCTTTCTTTATCTCAGTTACAAGGTGGTTATTAGAACCTCCTTCCCAACCCTACCCCCACCACACACCCTGCCCATTAGTGACTGAGGTGTGTAAGTGCTTTGAGGTGCTGAGATAAAGGGGCCCTGAGAGTATGGCCAATGAGCAGCATGGCGATTTCACCTGGGCTTGTTGGAAGTGGTGTTTAGGAACATTTCCTCACCTGGAGGATTGTTTATTTGAGCAGTTTTTGTACCCACCTGTTTGCACTTGACTTCTTTAGAAGACAACAGCTGGAGGTCCCCGCGCTCAGCCTGATCAGCACTTCGTAAGAATTGTTAGTGAGATTCAGAGAGTGGAAATGGAGCAATGGAGTGGTGCATTCTGCTCTAAAGAAGCCTGTAGAGGAGGAAATGAAACATTGCCTCACTCAGGCAGATTTAAGGATATCAGAAGAGACCTTGATGATAAAAGAAACTATTTTCTCTGGAGCAGAATTCTGGAGAGGACAGGTGTGTCTTGTCCTATCCAGGGGACCCTCATTAGAGAGGGGTCAGGACCCATCTCCTTCTGACCACCACACTCCGCCACTAACCCCGGGGCTGTGATTTGCAGGCTCTCAGGCTGTCCCTTGGATGGCCCCATATATGAGGGGCGAGGGGCATTGTGGAGATGGGGGAGGTCTCCCTTTCCTTGCAGTGGCTTGCAGTCCCTGAACTGGGACATAGATCTTCTGATTCTAAAGGGACTGCACTCTGGTGGTGAAAAGTTTTTCAATGCCTCCATACGAGGAAAGTCTACTTCCTAGGTCCCAGAAGCCCATGGCAAGAAGAGGAGGAAAAGAAAGAGGCTGAGGCAGGCAGCGCTGTGCTTGTAGAGCTGGCCTAAAGGGAAGGCTTCCGGTACCAGTGTCCAAAGAGGTGGAGTCTTGACATGTGGCTTGTAGGTCATGATATATCAGAATATTAGTCAGGATTCTGTAAGTTGCAAGTGATAGAAACCCAGCAAAAGTAGTGTAAGGGAAGGAAAAAAGTAGCTGGTTTATGTAACTAGAAGATTCAGAATCTCAAATGCTTTCATCAGCATTTGTGGATGACTTCGCCTGTGTCCTTCCCACCTATCCACTCCCTTGCCCTGTACGCTCATCTTCTGCTTTATTTGCTGGTAAGCTGTTCCTATGTAGTGTCAAAGACGGCCAGCTGCTGCCACGCTGGCTCACACATTATCACACTGCCAGCCCTGTGGTAAGCTAGCCTGTCCTCTGTTTCCAGCCAAAATCCTGGACCTAGGGTCACGTGAGCATCCTTAGACCTATCACTGAGACTATCTAGCCCCGCCTAGATCAAGCGCTGATGCCTACAGCTGCAAGTGATGATGGCCTCCCCCAAATCACATGGCCTAAAAATTAAAAGAGGGTAGGCCAGAAATAAATGAAGGGTCATTTCCCAAAGTGAAATCAGGTTAAACTCTTCAAATAGTAGCACTAGCGTGCAGTGAAGTGTTACTGTGCACCAGATGCTGCTCCAGGCACTTTATACAAAGGACCTCAGTCCCCACAGTAACTCTAGAAGGAAGATGATACTCATTTCATAGACAAGGACACAGAAGGCAGCCCATCTTCAAATCCAGACAGTTGGCTTCAGCATCTGTGCTTTTTTTTTTTTTGAGACAGAGTCTGTCACCCAGACAGATGGTCACCCAGACAGATGGCGTGATCTCGGCTCCTGGGTTTAAGCGATTCTCCTGCCTCAGCCTCCTGAGTAGCTGGGATTACAGGTGTGTGCCACCATGCCCAGCTAATTTTTGTATTTTTGGTAGAGACGGGGTTTCACCATGTTGGCCAGGTGGGTCTCAAACTCCTGACCTCAAGTGATTGACCTGCCTCAGCCTCCCAAAGTGCTAGGATCACAGGTATGAGCCACCGTGCCTGGCCGGCATCTGTGCTCTTAACCAGCAGGCCACACAGTCTTTCTGACAAGTGCAGGGCAACAGTAATATGAGTAGGAAGACATTTCCACCTTAAGTCAATCAAAGTGAAAGAGTTTTAGGTAAAAATATGAAACCACAAAATTATCCAGATTTACACAAATAATAGAAAGAACCTGGTCTTACGTTGTAGTAATTCTGTCCTTGCAGCTCAAGGCATTTCTGGAATTATTTCTTGGATATTACCATGGAAAGCAGTTTATAAAACACAACAGATACTTGTCTCAACTCTATAGTGTTGCCTTGTTTTTAATTTTTGTTTTTTAACTTTTAAGTTCAGTGTTACATGTGCAGGTTTGTTATATAGGTAAACTCACGTCACAGGGGTTTGTTGTATGATTATTTTTTCACCCAGGTACTAAGTCTAGTACCCACTGGTTATTTTTTCTGCTCCTCTCCCTCCTCCCACCCTCCACCCTCAAGGAGGCCTTAGTGTCTGTTGTTTCTCTCTTTGTGTCCACGTGTTCTCATCATTTAACTTCCACTTATGAGTGAGAACATGTGCTATTTGGTTTTCTGTTTCTGCATTAGTTTGGTAAGGATAAAGGCCTCCAGCTCCATCCTTGTCCCTACAAAGACCTATCTCGTTCTATTTTATGGCTACATAGTATTCCATGGTGCATAAGGACCATTTTTTCTTTATCCAGTCTATCATTGATGGGCACTTGGACTGATTACAAAATGATTAATATCACTTTAATGACTTGAGTGATAAGATTTGGCTTTGATTGACCTGAGGCCGCTACCAGTAGGCTAATCAGGCAAAGAATTTACTATCTCTGGAAATGCACAAGAAGACTGAAGACACTTCCCAAAGAGGAGTGACCACAACACGTGAGCTGTGGTGGCAAGGATGAGTCAGTGATCAACTTCCCTGATGACCTGTCTGAGACGGATAGCTCTCTTTCTCAGGGATAATTTCTGATGGGCTTATTAAAACCTTTTTCTAGATGTTTCTTGGAGAAGCAGTGCAAGGTGATTTATTTGGTCGGGGCAGGATGTGGGAGTTCTGAAACACCTTTGTGTCTGCAGCAGAGCAGCCCCAGAGAGTGGAAATGTGAGTCACACGTGAGCTCGCTTCCGTTCAATGGGCCCTGGCTTGTTGGGCCCTGGGTAAGTGGGCTGCCCGCCAGGAAGCCTCCTTTGGCTGGGGCATTCCAAACCCCTTCTCTTGTTCTTTAAAGATACACCCTGAGGGATTTGCTGGGACTTGTGCCTTCTGTACTCCAGACCTCGTGGCAGAGACTGGGATTTTGGATTTCACTGAGTGGGCAGCTCTTAGGCCCACATGAATCCCCTCTGTCTCCTTAGGAAGGTTGGACCAGAAGGCCTCAAAGACTGCAGCCAACTCTGGGCTCTCCGATACTGAGGTCACTGACGTGCTTGCTAAGATGGAGTCTTGCTCTGTCGCCCAGACTGTAGTGCTATGGTGCCATCTCAGCTCACTGCAGCCTCTACCTCCTGGGTTCCAGTGATTCTCCTGCCTCAGCCTCCTGAGTAGCTGGTATTAAAGGCATCCACCACCACTCCTGGCTAATTTCTGTATTTTTAATAGAGACCGAGTTTCACCATGCTGGCCAGGCTGGTCTCGAACTCCTGACCTCAAGTGATCCGCCTACTCAGCTTCCCAAAGTGCTGGAATTACAGGCATGAGCCACTGCACCAGGCCTACATTTTATTTTTTATTGCTCTTATTTAGATTTATCTACGTATTTACTAAATTTTTTTCTAACAGTTGATTCTTGTACCTTACCCCTTATCTCTGGATTCAGTTTCCTTCTTCATGAAATGTATCCTTAACCAGATCACTTGAGAGTCGTCATTTGTAACCATTCAGGTTTTGTTCACCCCAAAAGTATATTTACCCTCTCTTGAATGATATGGAGCTTTAGGGCAAAGGTTCTTTTTCTTATATTATTCCACTATTTTCTGGCCTCTTTTTTTACTTTTGCTATTGAAGAGTCTACTGTTTATCTAATTGTTACTCTATAGGCAAAACTGCTTTTTCCATTTCTCTGTATGTGGGTGTTTTCATTTTTTATTATGATGAGTTTTGGTATAGGCTTTTCAAAAATTTGTTTTCAGAACTTGATATGCTCTTTCAATTTGAGGACTCGTGAGTTTCTTTAATCCTAGAAAATGTTCAGTCATACCTCTATAGTCTTGTTAACCTAGTAGGCTGGATACGTGTGACTCAAGTAACAGAAACCCAACTCAAAATAGCTTTAAAAACAATTTTTAAACTCGTATTGCTTCACATAACAAAAAGCCAGGAGAAAACTGACTTCAGGATTTATTAATTTATTAGCCCAAGGATCAGCCTTTCTTTTCAGCCATGCTCAGCATGCTGGCTTTGCATCCCTAATGGTCTCAAGATGGTTGCCACAGCTCCAGGCTCCCTTTCTGTCTTTGCCACCAGGGTCATTAGAGAGATTTATCTTCCTTGTGTCTTTGTGAGATCAAAGCAGCTTTACCCAAAAATCTTCCCCCTTTCCCCCATCAAAGACGTTTCCTCCTGCCTAACTACAGGCGGAGACTGCCAGAACTGCAAGAAGAAAGGGAACACAGGGATTAGTTCAGACCGATCAGGATCTGTATTCCAGAACTAGGGATAAGATCAGCCTTCTCTGGGGCACTTGGAGGAGGATTAGACACCCAAACAAAGTTCGAGGTCTGCCAGTAAGAACAAACTAAGAATGGCTGCTGGGTAAGTGCCCAACAGTGTCTGCTCGTTTCATTCTCTCTGCCCTTCTGTTGGACATATGTTGGATTTTCTCAGCCTGTTCTTCCAGTATTTTGACTTGTATTTTGACTTTTGTTTCATAGTTTTAATTTCTTAATTTTTCTGACTGCATTCTGAGTAATTTCCTTGGACCTCTTCTAGGAACCATCTCAGTTAACCATCTTTCTCTTTATCTATATTTGCTGTTTAACATACCCATGAGTTTGTAATATTGATGACTAAAATTTTAATTTCTAGAAGTTCTATTTGGTTCTTTTTTACAACTGCGTTTTTTTGTTGTTGCTTTTTGTTTTATGATATCTTGTTCTTTCATTATGATGTCTGGTTCTTTTTCTTTCTTTCTTTCTTTTTGAGATGGATTTTCACTCTTGTCACCCAGGCTGGGGTGCACTAGCATGATCTCGGCTCACTCAACCTCAGCCTCCTGGGTTCAAGCAATTCTCCTGCCTAAGCCTCCTGAGTAGCTGGGATTACAGGTGCCCACTACCACATCCAGCTAATATTTGTATTTTTAGTAGAGATGAGGTTTCATCATGTTAGCTAGGCTGGTCTCGAACTCCTGACCTTAGGTGATCCACCTGCCTTGGCCTCTCAAAGTGCTGGGATTACAGGCGTGAGCCACTGTGCCCGGCTTCTAGGCATACCTAGAAAGTATACTCATAGCACAAAGCTGGAATAACAAATATGTTGCTTAACTGAATCAAAATTCAGAATATTTTGGCAGCCTGGAAATACGGGCCTAAATATGTAAAGGGAAATTTAGTAGAAATAACGTTTTATACTTAGGCTTAAAAACATTAATTCCATATTTTCAAAATTAGGGACATCTGCCTTCATAGAAATTTATGTATGTATAAACTTTGGGGTTTAGTTGATCACACACTTATATAAGCCCAACAAAATTAGTTCGTTGCTATAAGAAAATTTTTTGAGACAGGGTCTCGGACTATCCCTCAGGTTAGAGCTCAGTGACACAAATAGCTCACTGCAGCCTCGAACTCTGGGTTCAAGGGATCCTCCCGCCTCCGCCTGCCAAGTAGCTGGGAATACAGGCATGAACCACCATTCCCAGATAATTTTCTTTGTATTTTTCTGTAGAGACAGGGTTTCGCCATGTTGCCTGGGCTTGTTCTCGAACTCCTGAGCTCAAGCAATCTGCCTGCATGGGCCTCCCAAAGTGCTGGGATTACCACTGTGAGCCTCCGTGTACCCTGCCTCCAGAAAATGTATTTTTACAGTGAATAGTGGAAAGAGATTATTCTGATCATGGAGAAAATTGCCCTTTTGGACTTGACATCTAGAATGGTGTGTTCAATTTTGGGGACCCACATCAAGAGGGTCATAGACGTCTGAGAGCAAGTATAAAGCAGGGAAGCTAAGTTAGTGAAGGGTCTGGAAACCACTATACTATAAGGGAAACTTTCTCACTGGCACTTAAGACTGCTGGTGAGGGAAAGGGCTGCCTTATTAACCCACACACTCCCTCTGGACAAAGAATGTTTGAGTAGAGGCCACGGACCTACCACGAGGGTTGTGGGGATAACCCCACTGCTGTGTGTAGGCAGATTAGGCACCAGAGTTTTTGTCTTGATCATGGAGAACAATCGTTCCTTTCTTTTTGGTGTCTTCTGTGTGCAGAGAACGAGAGCAGGTGGGGACAGTGATCTGTGGAGTTTTTTGGCTCACTGAAGTATATGAAGAGTGTTGGAGAAACATTGGTCTGTAGGATTGAATGTTAACGAGTGTCAGCCTGGAGACTTAGCCAGCGATCCCAGCCAGTCTCCTGAGAGCAGGGACGGCACCTTATAGACAGTGATGTCTGTGGGCTGAGACCTCAAATGGTGCCTCCACTTCCCCATTTACAGTTGTGTTTCCCCTCCCTCACCGTATCTGATGACAGCAGTCATGATGTCGCCGTATAAACTGTACTCAGGGAGGTCAGAATGATTCCCATGAGAATCTTACTGTCGAACTGTTACGAGCACCAAAACTGACTGGCGGTGGGGCTAAAATGTGGATTTGATTCTGTAGATGGAGCTGCGGAGCCTGAGGTTCTGCCTCTCTAGTGAGCTCCTGAGTGACAGTGATCCTGCTGGTTCAGGGCCCACCCTGAGTAGCCAGGGTCTAAACACAGCAGTCTGCAGAGTGTCTCCCACAGACCACTTGTAACAGCTGCCCCCCTTGCCGCCCCGCCCCGCCCCAGCCTGCTTGTTTAAAATGCAGATTCCTAGGCTGTGCCTGTGATCTCTGAGCCCAGAACCTCTTGTGGTGGAGCTCAAGGATCAGCTTTCTGCACTGGCACTTCAGAGGATTCTTAAGCACATTAAAGGTTTTGAATCACTGGCCTTGGGAAAATGGATAGGATGGGTTAGACCAGAGGAAGACACTGGTCAGGGGGACATAATCAGTTTCACACAGAGTTGGTTGTAGGAAATGGCCCGCTTATGCAGTGCATGGGGAAGACCGGCTGAGAGTCTGCACTAGCTGGGTGACCTGAGGCACAGCCTTTAAACCTCATCTTTCTTCCCTAAAGTGGAGATGATGTGATTTGATGAATCTTTTCCTGTCCCCTGGTCCTGACTTATCTTTCCAGTCATCCAGCATGCTCTGCCCCCCCCATGCCGAGGTGCACTGACCATGAGCCTCAACTCCTCCCTCGGCTGCAGGAAGGAGCTGAGTAACCTCACTGAGGAGGAGGGCGGCGAAGAGGGGGTCATCCTCACCCAGTTCATCGCCATCATTGTCATCACCATTTTTGTCTGCCTGGGCAACCTGGTCATCGTGGTCACCTTGTACAAGAAGTCCTACCTCCTTACTCTCAGCAACAAGTTCGTCTTCAGCCTGACCCTGTCCAACTTCCTGCTGTCCGTGTTGGTGCTGCCTTTCGTGGTGACAAGCTGTATCCGCAGGGAATGGATCTTTGGTGTCGTCTGGTGCAACTTCTCCGCCCTCCTCTACCTGCTGATCAGCTCAGCCAGCATGCTAACCCTCGGGGTCATTGCCATCGACCGGTAAGCATGCCTCAGACTTAGAAAATTGAGGGATTACTGATGGAAGCTCATCTTGGTGCAGTGTCCCTCTGACTGCCTTAGTTCCCTGGAGAGTGTCAGGGCCCCCTGCCAGGGGAGGATGACCAGATAGAGTTCTGCCTCTGCAGCCACATCTTCAACCAGACTATGTCTCGTTTTGTCTGTGTATGTTGCATACAATTTTATATTTTAGAAAGAGGTTCCATTGCCTAAAATAAAACATTCTAGAAACCTCTGATTCTTGGTTTGTCGATGAAGAAGCCAAAGCCGAGGCAGGTTTCAGTTCCGAGCAGCATTGGGGCCGGGGCCCTTGACTCTGCTGCTGTTTCTCCCAGTGTGACGCCTGCTCTGTCTTGCTTTGGTGTTGACCAGTGGATCCCAAACAGGGAGCGCCCTTACCAAGTCCAGCTCAGCTGTAGAGACCCCCACCCAGGCAGCGCTGAAGGAATTGGAGGCAAACACCCAGATAGAATAACAAAGTGGGACTATCCGGGGGGGCCAACAGCCTTCTGAGCTGAGAGCTTCAGGGGACTGACAGCATTCTGGGCTGAGGGCCTTGAGCAGACTCTGACCCACATATTTCTTGGTGCTATGAGGTGGTTAATAATCATCACCACAGGTGTTCTGCGTTTTCTCATAGCACCAAGATAAACCAGGTAGGCAGCTGGTGCCTGCTTACCACTAATCATAGACAAACTAAAAAGTATTCTCCACAAGGGCGCCATGGTGCAGGGTCACATATCCCGCACTTAAAGAATTGTTTTAACTGGTGTATAATATGCAGATACTATCTTGCTACTTTAGAATGCCCCAAGTAGTTTTCCACTTTGGGGGAGAGGGTGGTGGCTAGGTTTTCCTTGTCATCGTTCTTCTTAGCAAACAATATAATTTATTCTCAACACATCCTCACTCCCCACAGTCCAGGACTGGAAGGAGAGCAAGGGGAAGGAAGACAGCCAGAGAATACAAGCAGTGACACCTGGGAGAGGCAGTGTGCCCGTGTGGTAGCTCGGCTGCCCCTGCCCTCAACGTCTCTAGTGCACAAGGAGGTCAGGTGCGGCTGATGTTCCTGAGTGGCGTATTGCGGGTTCTTCAGGTTCCCACATTAAGCTGTCAGATTTTGTTGTACAAGTCTTGTGGGCTTTGGCAGCGAGTTTCCCACAAATGAGTGCATTTATTAGAATTTTGCTAAGGGCCGCTTCATTCATCACAGGCATAGGTCGGGCCTCATGAGGACAGGGAGGATAGATTCAGGGTATGTGTGATTTACAGGAACTGGGGAGGGGAGTAAGTCGTAGGGTCAGGGAAAACATGGAGCGGGGCGAGCCAGGGGTGTTGTCACTGGGTGAGACAAGTCCCCGGGCTTTTTTGAGACTGTCAGTTTTTCAGCCGATGAGTGGTAGTGGAACTGCCCACCGGAGCACAGACTGCAGTTAGACCTGAGGCTGGAACCTGGCAGCTCTTTGTGGCTACGTGGCGGAGGCAGAACCAATGAAGCCACTGGTCAAAATGAATCAATTAGCTTCTTTTTTTTTTTTCTTAAGTGATAAAAGTAATAAAGAAAATACAATGAATGAAATTAGAAACACTCATGATCTAATCAACCAGAAGCAATCACTGTTGATGGTTTTAGAATATTTGCTTCCAGTAATTTTTGGTTGTATACAGCAAATTTTTGAAACAGGCTTCTGGCACCTATGGTTTTCTGACCTCCTTTTTTTCATTTAGGTGATTGTGAGCATTTTCTCTTTGCAGATATTCTTGAAGAAGGTGATGTTTCACGGTCATGGGCTATTCCATCCTGTGGAGGTTTATAAATTATTTTTACAGGCTCCTATTACTGGTTTAGGTGGCTTCACATAGCTCGCTATTCTCTATGGCATTCTGAGGAGCATCTGTGTTTGTGGAATTGCTGTATTCTCAGTAACAATAAACATGCTTTCAAGATTCTTGATATATATAGAGAGCAAATGACCCTTCAGAAAGTTGTACGAATTTGTATTTCAGCAGCTGTTTGTCAATATCCTATCAGTTTGGAAAAAAATTTCCAAACTTTTTTTTAAAGAAAGTTTGGAAATTTATTGGCAGTGGGGAGGAATGGGATCTCAATGTTTTAACTTTTATTTTTGTGAATTATTAAGTGTTGAACATCCCTTCTTGGGCCCTGGGTCCCGTGGAACATGGAGTGAGGATAAACAGTTTAGCTGCAGAGATGGAGAGCTGGTCTCTAGGTGCCCCTCTCAGAACTGTGTCTGTATGGATGCTCAGTGAGCATGCTGGGGGCATCTGCAGGGTTAGTTCCAGGACACTGTAAGCTGCTTGCTTAAATCTGTGGTCTAGATGAGTGAGAATGAGACTTTCTACCAGCAAGCACGACAAATCCTCGAATCATGCCAGCAAAGTACTTCATCCGAGAGAGGATTTACCTCCTTCAGTGCCTCATTTGACACTGGGAATATTGGTTGGATGTGTATTCCAGGAAAGGCCCATGCCGAATCCTTGGGGTGGTGGGCTATAAGCATGAGCAGGACACAGATCCTGCCCACCAGGGGTTTACAGTCCAGTGGCAGAGGCTGACTTGTGGGTGCTGATTTAACACAAAAGTAGAAATAACTGCCATAGACAACTCCACCAGCCATCACTGCCGATGGGCTGGGCAGCAAGTTCTTCAGGGAGAAGGTGGCATTTGAGCTAGGCTCCTAAACAGCAAGTAGGAGAGCACAGGTAGGTAAGAGACGGAGAGGCCCCTTCTCACTGAAGGAGCAGCTTCCACATATTCACTTGGTAAGCAATTATTGAGCTCCTATTATATGCCTATCACAGTTGTTGGTGCTGGGAATACATAGCTGAATAAGATGAGTAAACATGCTGAGGCTGGGCGTGGTGGCTCATGCCTGTAATCCCTGCACTTTGGGAGGCCAAGGTGGGCGGATCACCTGAAGTCAGGAGTTCAAGACCAGCCTGGCCAACATGATGAAATCCTGTCTCTATTAAAATAAAAAAATTAGCTGGGCATGGTGGCAGGTGCCTATAATCCCAGCTACTCAGGAGGCTGAGGCAAGAGACTCACTTGAACCCAGAGGCAGAGGTTGCAGTGAGCTGAGATCGTGCCATTGCATTCCAGCCTGGATGATAAGAGTGAAACTCTGTCTCAAAGAAAGAAAGAAAAGAAAGTAGAAGTGGAGAAGAGCAAGGGCAGTGGGTGTGATTTAGGCTATAAAGTGTTACACGCTTATCATGTGCCAGGCACTGCACTATGTATGCTGTTTATCAACATTTAGCTCAGCTAACCCTCATGACAAGCCTGTTAGCCCCTATGTTGCAGGTGAGCAAAGTGAGGTTTTGAGACCTTAAGGTCTCACAGGTCACTTGCCCAAGGCTGTGTGGCTGGTAAGTAACTCCCCTGGTTCTGAGATGCCCAGGCCTGGATGCTTTGTCATTGTATAGCATGTCAACTCAGTGCTGCCAGTCAAGCCCAGCAGCCAGCTAGAGTTTCTCCACCTTAGCACTGTTGACTTTTCAGGCCAGATAATTCTCTGTGGTAAGGAGCTGTCCTGTGCCTTGTAGGATAGACAGCAGTGTCCTGGCTTCTACCTACCACATGCTGGAACATCTCCCCAGCCATGACAGCCCAAAATGTCTGTAGACATTGCCACATATACCCAGGGGTTTCCAACTGAGAACCTTAGCTAAAGAAACTGGCTGGACATATGAACCCAAAGAGTCCGTCTTGTAGCCCCATGAAAAGAGAGCAAAGACAGACATAAAAGGACTGGCTGCCTGGAGTGAAGTTCACAGTGCATCAATGTCCTAAGCCGGCCAAGTGGAAGTAGGGCCTGCTGGGGACACCATTTGACCTGCCACTGGTTCCACTGTGAACACCTGTTAGAATAAGTCTGTAACGGTGGTCACATCTATCATTGCTGCGAAGCTGCCAGAGTTCCAGGTCTGTGGAGAATAGTTCTCATATTTTCATTCCACACCGCAGCGGGTGAAACTCCAAGTTTAAAAATAGAATTTCAGTACATGAAAGTAGCTAGAACACGGGACGGGTAGTGTTAGCAGAGGTGACTAGTGCTTTTGGGAGGCTGTTCCGTGTACAGTAATGTGTTCCCCACTCCAGTAGGTGAAGTTGGCTTAGATCCTGTTTCTGTTTCCACTGAAGACAACTTATTAAGAGCGGGCTTGCTATCAGAGCGGTTGGTCTTGCGGCAGGAGCATGAAGCATCCAAAGCTCTTTCCCATATTACAGCTTGTCAGTTACCTGTGATGTCATGAAAGCCTCTTTGGGGTTCAAGGGTCGTGATTGGGCTCATGTCTAAAAACTAGTTGTTGGAGAAAAGATTGAGAGCCTCAGAAGATAGGAGAACAGAGCAAAAGAAAACTCCTCTGTTGGTCTGTATTATCAGCGAACACAGGAGAATAGAGCAAAAGAAAACCCCTCTGTTGGTCTGTATTATCAGCGAACACAGGCGTGGGGAGTTGCTTTTGTTGTTTTCCCTTGAATCTTCAATTAGGCCTAAATGAGGCTTCCGCTTCGATAAAGGACTTCATATATCTGTGATTGAGAACATACATACCCATTTTTTTCTGAGGCGATGTAGGACTGTTCTGTATCTTTTTTTTTCTTTTTTTTTTTGAGACAGGGTCTTACTTTGTCACCCAGGCTGGATTGTAGTGGAGCAATCATGAGCAGCCTTGACCTCCTAGGCCCGAGTGATCCTCTTCCCACCTNTCATCACCATCCTGGTGGTCCTCGGTGCCTTCATGGTCACCTGGGGCCCCTACATGGTTGTCATTGCCTCTGAGGCACTCTGGGGGAAGAGCTCCATCTCTCCGAGCCTGGAGACTTGGGCCACATGGCTGTCCTTTGCCAGCGCTGTCTGCCACCCCCTGATCTATGGACTCTGGAACAAGACGGTTCGCAAAGAACTACTGGGCATGTGCTTTGGGGACCGGTATTATCGGGAGCCGTTTGTGCAGCGACAGAGGAATTCCAGGCTCTTCAGCATTTCCAACAGGATCACAGGTAACTTGGGCATTATTGGGATAGCCCCTCAGAGGCAGGTGAAATCTGTGGTCCTCTCAGCCACTCTCAGGCTGACTGTGGCCATAAGGCTCAAAGCACAGATTTCTTCTGGGAAGAAACATTCCAGAGGCTCCATTGTGATTCCCAGGCAGCTTCCCATTACTCAGCAGCTCATGGCCATGCTGATGAGGCCTGCAGAGCTCCCTGGTGCCCTGGTATGCATCCTGAAAGAAACGGGCAGGGGACACCGCAGTCCAGAAATCTGCTTTCTGAAACCCCAGCCATGGTCTTCTGGTCTCCCAAGTATATATAGTTACTTCTCTTTTTTTTTTTTTTTTGAGATAGAGTATCACACTGCCACCCGGGCTGGGATGCAATGGTGCAATCTCAGCTCACTACAACCTGGGTTCATGTGATTCTCCTGCCTCAACTTCCCCAGTAGCTGGAATTACAGGTGTACAGCACCACACCTGGCTAATTTTTTGTATTTTTAATAGAGATGGGGTTTCGCTGTGTTGGCCAGATTGGTCTTGAACTCCTGACCTCGTGATCCACTCGCCTTGGGCAGTGTTCTGTATCTTGATAGAAGTGTAGATGCATGCATTTCAATGTACATACATTTTATCCCCCACCCCTGAAAATACACTTTAAAAACAAAATAACCCCTGGAGGATGTGGCTGTGCATGGGCAGGGCTGTGCCTCTGGGGCTTTTCTGACTGTAGGAGGCTGACCTTGTCTGAGCCAGCACCCCGCTTCACTGCCCGGCTTCCTGGTGGGACTCAGGATGCAGCTGGGAGAAATCACTGTCATGTCACACTGGAACTGCCCGTGCCTGAACCTCAGTCAGCGAGTGATATGGGTACCATTTATTACAATAAAGAAGAAATCTTGCCATCAAGTAATAATAATAACTGGGTGTTGAGAAGAGCCAGAAGGAAATCTGGCAGAGGACAGCACATTAATTGTTACCACTTTTATGGTCACCAAACAGGGTTGGTCGAAGGAAGGTGAACATTCACCAGGCCTGGCTCCCTCACCTGGCTGTACCCTCCCAAGGTGACGGAGGGTGGAGCGCCTGCATGCTCTTTAAAGAAAAGGAGAAATCTCTGCCTTGTTTCTTTTGAAAAGTGAAGGAAACCTTCCTAGACCCACCGCTCCCCTCCCCCCGGCCCCACCCTAGCAACCCCCTCACATTTCATTTGCCAGAATGATGTCAGACAGGTCCAAGTCTCAGCAGGTCACCCGCAAGGGGAAGGAAGACCACCATGTGGCTTGTTCACCCCGCGGGGCTCAGAAGGGCCAGCGTCCCCTGTGGGTCATCACAGGAACAGGAGCAGTGTAGGGCTTTCGTCTTCAGGAGGAAGGGGGAAAGGTCGATGGGCAGTCCCCCTTGAAGGGTAGGCATCATCCCGGCTTTTTCCATGCTTTTCCTTGTTTGTTCCCAGGAGCAGACCTGTGATGTGGGTGCCAGAATTCCCATTTTCCAGATGAGGGAACTGAAGCTCTGAGAGGTTACATCAGCTAGCTGAGTCCACACAGCTAGTAGACATCAGAGCCTCCCTCTGAACTTGAATTTCCAGCTCCAAAGGCATGCTTTTTCTCTTGGGCTGCATGGCCTTTGCAAGATACAAGCCCAGATAGCAGCATAAGATAGTAATCACCTTACCCCAGCCACTGTGCAGTGATTCTGTCATCGACACCCTAACCACTGTGTAATCTTCTCCTCAGGCCCCACAGACCGAAATGCTCTCTTTCCAGGATAGATCCTGGCCTGGGCTCAAGGCTCAGCTCAGAGCTGCCCCAGGCTCACCCCTGCTTAGGAAGACCAAGGAGGCAGCACCTCCAGTTAGCACATGGCAGTTCAGTCGCCCAAGGGTGACTCAGGGCGGTCCCTGTGGAGGAGCCGGCTTCGCAGGCGATGTGTGAGGCACACAGCCACAGTCATTTCCCAAGATCCTGCCTGTGCCAGGCAGCATCAGTGTGGCCACCTGTCCCTTCCACATGTTGCACTCATGGGAACATCCTATTTCCCTTGGATAAAATGTCTGGGCTGGGAGGGAGATGGTTACTTTCAGCCCCGTGGTCTAAGACCTCCCACCCTTTCCAGTTAAAGGGCCAGTCCCTAGCTGGACCTACAAGGCTCTAATGCCCCAGCCCCGCCCACATGGCCGACTTCTCTCCTCCTCTCTCCATCCTGCACTCTTGCACTCTCTCTCCTGCAGTGGAGCTCCATGCAGCCTCCCCGCTGAGCTAGTGCTTACTCACATCTCCATACCTCACCAGGATAGCTTTCTGCCTGGGCTGGTCCTGGGCCAGTGCCTCCAACACTACCTGCTGCTCACAGTTGCCATGAGGACTCCATGTGGCCCTTACCGCTCCAGGCCCTCATACTTGGCTCAGGGGTCTGCCTTCCTCACATCTTCTCAACTGCATTTCCAGGACGTAGCACAGTGCTTCGCACATCGCAAGCCTTCAGCAAATGTCCATTGATTGAATGAAGCCCATAGTGCTTCTACATCATTCTGGTTCTTAATGATCCCTCTAAACTGATCTAAATGGATTCATGTCAGCAGCAGCAGAATTGATATGGCCCGATGCAGCATCCCTCAGGAGCCTTGTAGGCATCTCAAGACTGGCCACACCCCCAAATATGAGTGGGCTCTGGTGTGGTGACTTGGAAACAGGACTGTTTGAGCTCCGTGTCTTGCCAGCATTGAGCTCTTCTCTGCTGAAGAGCTCTGCAGAACTGTGGAGCATGATGCAGTCTCTATAACTTGTCCAGGGAGACTTGGGAGAAGGTGCTGCTTTTAGAAACATCCAACCCAACCATGGGAGCCCCCGACACAAGAAAGCAGCAGGTGCCATCTTGGTGTGTTCTCTCTCCGCTGACTCCTCTCTCTTGCCTCCCCCCATCCCTTTTCTAGCTACTATGCTGTCCTGTACCCCATGGTGTACCCCATGAAGATCACAGGGAACCG
>NW_016107399.1:4429929-4434330 GCF_001604975.1 Cebus imitator | reverse complement strand
GCTAATTTTTTGTACTTTTAGTAGAGACAGGGTTTCACCATGTTGGCCAGGCTGGTCTTAAGCCCCTGACCTCAAGTGATCTGCTCGCCTCAGCCTCCCAAAGTGCTGGGATTACAGGCGGGAGCCATGGCGCCCAGCCCAGAGTACAGTTACTTCTTTACTAGAGGAAAAAGAATCCAAGCATTGGACCAGGCCACCTTCTCCTCCTGGCACATTCACATCCTTCAGTGTTTCCTCTTGTCAGCGCTCCCTCCCCACCTCAGCTGCTGTCTTCCTCCTCGACCATCCTCTTCCTCACAGATCAGTGGTTTCCTCCCTCAGATGGTCCCTGACAGTCCAGGGGGTGTCCGTGCCAAACCTCAGCCCTCCATTGAACACCATTGCCTTGTATGTGTGAGGCTGCTCCTGCCTCTGGTGACTGATCGGGTGTGCACAGGTTTTGGGACACAATCCCACCACCTTTGGTGGGACCTGGAGGAATTACCCTAGTTAGGGGTTAGATTTTTTTTGTTAAAACTTTTTATTTTGAAATAATTTTAGATTTACAGAAGACGTGGAAAAATAATACAGAGAATTCCCGTACACCCAGCTTCCTCTAGTGTTACTGTCTCGCAAAACCCATATCACAGTGATCAGCTCTGAAACACTAACATCGGGGCAGTGCTATTAACTACAGACTTGATTCAGGTTTCACCTGTTTCTTCATTAATGTGCTTTGTCCAAAGATCCAGCTCGGGATCCCATCTTGTCTGAGTCAATCTTTGACAATCCTTTATTCTTCCCTTGTCTTTTATGACATTGACAGTTTTGTAGAGTACTTGTCAGGTATTCTGTAGAGTGCCCCTTAATTTGTGTTCATCTGATGCTTTCTCGAGATTAGAAAGAGGTTATTCATTTTTGGCAAGAATGCCGCAGGGGTGATGTGCCCTTCCTGTACATCGTAGCCGGAGGCACCCATGCCAATATGCCTTATTGCTAGTTGTCTTACCCTTGATCTCTCAGTTAAGGTGGCGCCTGTCAGCTTTCTCTGCAGTAAAGCTGCTGTTTTTCCCATTGTAATTAGTAATTACAACGGAGGAGGTACTTTAAGATGATGCAAATGCCGTTTCCTCTTTGGCCCTCTCCCACTGATTTAGGACGAGTTTGTGGATTTTGCCTCTGGCAGTTTTTACTGTGTAGTTTTGAGGTCAAGTAGCTGGATTTAGGGCCAGGTTGAAGGGAGACCATCACCTGGCCACACCCCTGGAGGAGAGATTTTGAGGACGTTCAGCTCAGAATGCTGTTTTCATCTCTTGCCAGATGACTTTGGGCAACTCTTCAAACCACTCTAGTTAATTTTTCCTCTTCATGAAATGGAGAGGTCCTCCACTTTTCCTCTCAAGAGGGGGAAAGAAATAATGACTCCTAATTATGAACACCCAATGATAACAGGAGATCCTTTCCATGTGGCGATGAGACACAACAGCATCACTGATTTATTTCATGGGCTGATGGAGTTTTATTTTCCAGAGAGGAAGGAAGTCTGGGACTTTTAACCACAGGAGCAAATAAATTTCTCTGTACCTCAGTATTTTAACCGCTGAAATGCCCACCCCTGCCAGTTGCAAGCTCTCATTTTCATATGACTTATGATCCTGGAGCACATTCAATGTTGGGCTTCATTCCACTCATTAATGTATTAGTCCAGATTTTGTAAAATTACTTGTCTTCTAGGCAAAAAATAATAGATTTTTCTACATTAATGGAGTTAAAATGAGGAAGGAAAAAAAACGACAGAAAATGGAGCAGGGAAGGGTTCGTAGAACAATAAGAAACACCTGCTTTTTGGGCCAGGATTTTCCATGCAAGTTACTTGCGAGTGTCCTAGAAGAGCTGGTGAAGCTGTGAGCGCAGGCAGAAGACACCAGCTGTGGTTGGCTTGGCACGTCCCAGGCAGCTGGCGGTCTCATCCTCATTTAGGGAAAGCAGGCTTGTGGGATGCTTTTGGGCTGAAGAGCTTGTGGGATGGGTGCTGAGTTGCTGGCCTTTCCAAGGAATGGGAGCTGGGTGGGGGTGGGGGATGGTTCCTTTGGTTGTTTTCGGAAGGTCCTGATCCCGGAGGAGGTGTCAGTAAGAGTCTGAGAACCAAAGCAGAATGCGGTGCCCAGCCCAGCTGCTCACCCTGAGCTGTCCATGGCTTTCTGACTGCAGGAGAGAGCCCTGGCCTCTGCCTTACGTCCCTCTGTCTGAGCCAGGGCTGACCAGACCCTCTATGGGCAAGGCTTTGATCTGCAGCAGATTCTGAAACCCCAATCACTTCCACTGCCACTGGCTCACCTTAGTGTTAACAAGAGGCAAGAAGGCTGATCTGATCTGTCTCAAAGCCAGCAAGAAACAACTTGGAGGCTTTATTCTTGGTTCTGTTCGCCTCAGTTTGTATGGGCACTTGGAAAGGTTTAACCAAAGAAATCAGTAAATGGAACAAGCTTTCCTAAAAGCAGTGCTTATGAGCAAAGGCGGGAGAAGAATCCCACACGTGTCTGGAGCTTCCCTGCTGACTTGGATGTCAGGAGTCTCATGGGCACTTGACAATGTGTCCTTTATATCTAGCAGATTTCAGCCATAATCAGTGGTTCTGGTTCTCTCAGTCTCAGAATGAAGAAGTACAAAATCTTAGGCTTTCCCTGGGTGCCAAATGTCACTGGGCCACCAAATATCTTCTGATTGTGAGGTCTCCTTAGCCAATTTCCAAAGGGAAGGTCACTTAGGAGTTTAGATCTCTGGACTTCCTGGAGGTTGCCATGCAGCGCCACCATGTGGCAGATAGGTCAGCCCTGCGTGGACATCGCTAAATGCTACCACGTGGTCTTAGGATGCTAAAGCACCAATCCAAAGCCGACTAGTGGCTGCTGACAATGGGAGCCAAGAAGGGGCTTCAGGAGAAAGCACAGGCAGCCCCTCCACCAGCCCTTCCACTGGCAGACCCTGAACCTTCACTCCAGCCAGGGCTGGAGAGCCCGAGCACAACCTCTCTCCCCTGCCAGGAAGGATGACCCAGGTAGTGTCAGGGTGTACCCCCTCCAAACACCACCCTTATAAGACCCTTGACGTCCCTGTCATTGAGCATGGAGCCTTTCACGTTATCTCCTACGAAGGACACTGACTCAAGAGGGGAAAACACCTCGCGCCGGGTCCTTCCTCAGGAGGGCCTTGCTGGAGAACGGGGAGGGTGAACCTAGAGCCTTTGAATTTACTCCCTTGCCTTCCTAAGTTTCTTTGCTGATGGCCCCTAGAGGTCTTCTGGTTACCTCAGAGTACCTGTAAATTCATCTCAGAATCATGCCCCTGTTCTTTCAGCTTCTCAGAGCACTGTGACTTTTCCTACTGCATGCCTCTGGAGAGCCACAAGCCTGACCCCCCGAGCCTGTGCCTTTGTGTTTTTTTTTTTTTGTTTGTTTTTTGAGGGGTTGGACTGGGCTCAACCCAGTAAATATATTGTTTCATGTGAACAATCTCAGGGTAATTGTCTCCACCCTCCGCTGGTAAATGCTACGTAAACACAGAGGAGAGGGCTGCCACCTGGCTGCCCTGTTTCCAGACCTTTAGCTGAGCCACACTGGCCTGGCTCAGACCATGCCTCCCACGGGTGCAGACCAAGACATGTTCCTGGCTTTCACCGCAGCCTCAGAGATGATGTCCAAAACCCACTGTGGCTTCAGCCATCCCAGCTGGCAGGGAATGAATGCCCCTACAGGCTCTGCTCCCTAAGCCAGGCCTCCTGTTGAACAGTCATGTTCCCAGGCCAAGACCATGGTAGGATGGTCATGTGCAAGGGAGAGAATTGGGCTCTTTCTGGTCCCAGCTCCCTACACCAACCCCCAGTCGAGGGGAAGACCCCTTGCAAAAGCAGGATTCCCAAACGCAGCGAGAGGGAAGTTCTGAGAGAAGCCTGCTATGGCTGCCCCTCCCTCCCACACCAGGTCCTCCTTGGCTCCAAGGAAGAAAGGAGAAAGTGCACTCTATTGCCTTGTAACCTCTGAAGAGTTAGGGTAGAATGAGGAATGTGTCTCCTCCGGTCTGTGAGTGCCTTATAAAATACAAGAGTGTCCTTTATGGCGGATCACAACATCTGCCAGACAGCAGACCTTAATGAGATCTGAGGAGTGTGACTTCTTGTGCTTTAATTTTAATTCCTAAGAGCATTTTGTTATCTCCACATTCCCTTTTCCATAGCCTGCAGCTCTTGTTTTAATGGATTCTTTATTTTCGTAACATTCTGAGGATGCCTCATTGTAATGTTTTGCTTTCTTAAGCTCCCTGCCTATTGAATCCTCTGAAGTCCATTTTTCTTTTCGTTTTTCCCAGTCTTTCTTTCTCCTTTTTTTAATTTTTTTTTTTTGTTAGTGACTGAGATTTTTTTTT
>NW_016107399.1:4427784-4429898 GCF_001604975.1 Cebus imitator | reverse complement strand
TTTTTTTTGAGATAAAGTCTTGCCCTGTTGCCAGGCTGGAGTGCTGTGGCACAATCTCTGCTCACTGAAACCTCTGCCTCCTGGGTTCAAGTGATTCTCCTGACTCAGCCCCCCGAGTAGCTGGGACGATAGGTGCGTGCCACCACGCCCAACTAATTTTTGTTCTTTTAGTAGAGATGGGGTTTTACCATGTTGGCCAGGATGGTCTCGATCTCCTGACCTCATGATCCACACGCCTCAGCCTCCCGAAGTGCTGTGACTGTAGGCGTGAACCACCACACCTGGCCCCATCTGTCTTTCACGCTTGTACCTTTCCTTAAATGTCTAGTGATCCTTGGGCATCCCTTCACCTCTAATAATGAGGCCCTAGAAAGCCACAGGAAGCCCTGGGCCGTGGAGTGCAGGCAGGCTTCCTGACTGTGATGGGTCTGGTAGGGCTGTTTCACAGGCGCCGGGATCTCAGTGCTGCTCAGCTTTTCTCCGGGCTTGGTGGATTTTCCCAGGGAAGAGTTCTCCAGACTCCAGCCCAGGCTAAGTGGGACCAGGGGCCAGGGGCCCACTATTTAATATGGAAATTTCCACGATTCCCTCAGTTTTTAGTGTGTTGCTTCTGCTGTGGCTGTGCTCTGGGCTCACTCCTCTCCCCTCAACACTGGGGTCTGGCACCTGAGGCCCAGCGTGGGGAAGAGCAGTGGCAGGACCAGCTGCTTCTTGTGGAGACTTTGTCCCCTGGCCCACCACTCCTTCACCTCTTCCTGAGCTTTCGGAGCCTGGTGAAGCCTCTGCCTCGTCCCAGACCTCCCCGTCGCCAACCTGTTCTCTATTCCAGGTCAGCTCACCACTCTCATCCATCTGCTTTCCAGCTTACAAAAATTCTCCCCTTCTTTTGGAGTGTAAGCCTCTTAAAAAATCCCTCTTTGGTAATTCAAGTAGGATATCAGGAGGTCAGTGTGAGGTTGAACCATCCATCTTTAACAGGAAGGTCTTCTCACCTCGCATTTTCCCTCCCGCCTACCTTGGTGTTTGGTTTTGTCTTTTTTCTTTTTTTGATTTTGCTCCCTGGCCCTCTGTCACCGCCTTGGTGGTAGTTGACGTTGTCAGGAGACCTTCCCCTTTGGAAGAACCCAGTGAGTGCTGCTGACACAGGGGGACAGAAAAAGGGGTGAGCCAGGAGGGAGCGGCTAAGGGCTCCTGTCTTTCAGGGAGGAGAGTGAGTTTTGCAAGGGAGGAGGGCAAGAGCTGGGTCTGTGGGGAAACTGAGGCTCGGCCCCTCTTTGCAGGATGTGATTGTGTTGTCAATGCCAATTTTGCCTTTCAGACCTGGGCCTGTCCCCGCACCTCACGGCGCTCATGGCGGGCGGTCAGCCCTTGGGGCACAGCAGCAGCACGGGGGACACTGGCTTCAGCTGCTCCCAGGACTCAGGTAACCTGCGTGCTTTTTCAGCCTCTTGCCTGTTGCTGGCGGAGGGGCATTTCCCACAGGGGGTGCAGGGTGAGAAGTGGGCTTCCAGCACTGGCTTTGACTTTTCAGCTTTCCTGTGTCTCGTTTTCCTCCTCTCCATGGGGCTCTCAGTTCCTGTTCTCTGCCACATGGTGTTATTGGGAGGTTGAAAGTGAGTGAAAGCCTTTGCAATGTTAAAATGAGAAATGACTGTGATGATGATGTCCACGGCCCAGACAGGCCCTGGAGTCAGCCTGCCGGGTCTTCAGCCTCTGGTTGGCTTTTTACGAGCTGTGTTATCTCAAGCAAGTTGTATGATCTCCTCTTAAACCCTCAACTTTCCCCATCTGCAAAATGGGGGTACTAATGCCCATCACAGGGCAGCTGTGAGAATTGAGAGACCTAATGAAAGTGAAGCACTCATCTTGTTCTTGCCACAGAGGGGGCTCTCCCCCTTGCCTTGTCACCTCACTCCATGTCGGTTGGCGTGAAACTTGGTTTCCCTGTAGAAATGCATCTCCACCACAAATCCTGCGGGGCACAAGCCCAGGGCTGCTCCTTGTCTGAGCAGTCAGCTTCCAGGCACTACAGCCGTGGTGCCAGAGAGGTGGGGAGGTGGGGAGGTGGGATGGAGAGGGAGGTGGGGAGGTGGGGGAGGTGGGGGGGGGGGGTG
>NW_016107399.1:4371855-4427669 GCF_001604975.1 Cebus imitator | reverse complement strand
GGGAAGGTGGGGAGGTGGGGGAGAGGAGGTGAGGGACGTGGGGAGGTTGGGGAGGAAAGTCTCTGTCACTACCCAGGCCGTTTCCCCATTCCCGGACAACTAAAGGGATCCAGAGGCACTGTGACATTCATTCATTCAGCACACAGTTGCCATGTCCCTGCCTTGGCCAGACCCTGTGCCAGGTGCTGGGGGCACAGTGGTGAACTGCCACTGTTGTGGAGAATTCAGTTCATAAAAGACTGAACTGTAAAGTATATAAAGATTGTAAAGTATACCATACAATTCTTGTTGAATGGTGTACTTTAAATGAGTCAGTTACATGGCGTGCGAATTACATCTCTATAAAACAATTTTTGAAAGACAACGAACGTGTAGAGAGCTGTGAAAGGGGAAGCCAGAGCGGTGTGGGAACCTGTGGGTGCTATGGGTAGGGAAGTTAGAGAGGTTGCTCTGAGCAGGCCGTGTTGAAAGCTGAAGCAAAAGTGGGAGGTGCCCCGGGGCAGGGAGTGAGGGGATGGCATTGTAGGCAGAAGAAAGAGCATGGGCCAGGAGCAGTGGCTCAAGCCTGTAATCACAGCACTTTGGGAGGCTGAGGTGGTTGGATCACCTGAGGTCAGGAGTTCAAGACTAGCCTGACCAACATGGTGAAACCCCGCCTCTATTGAAAATACAAAATTATTAGTGGTGCCTGCCTGTAATCTCAGCTACCCAGGAGGCTGAGGCAGGAGAATTGCTTAAACCCAGGAGGCAGAGGTTGTAGTAAGCCGAGATTGTGCCATTACATTCCAGCCTAGGCAACAAGAGTGAAACTCAAGAAAGAGAGAGAGAGAGGGAGGGAGGGAGGGAGGAATGAAGGAAGGAAGGAAGGAAGAAGAGTGCGAGTGAGCGAAAGAGTGAGAGAGAGCGAACATGGGCTTCGGGGCCCACAGACCTGGTGTGAGTCTCAGCCCTGCCCTTTGTTCACTGTGTCTGTATCAGGAATGACGGCCATCGATTTAGCCCCTGCTGTGTGCAAGCACTGTGCTAGATGGTTACATGTCTCAACTCAAAATCCCCACAACTCCAGGAGGTAGATTGTCTGATGACCCCTGGTTTACAGACGTGGAAAGATCCTGAAGCATTAAATAACCTGCCATTGATCCTAGGCCTGTCCGACCCCAGCCTGTGTGTTTAACCACCGTGTTCTACCTCCCAAGGGGCTGTTTCTTCTGTGTGTCGGGTAATCATACCTCTGCGAGGTGCTCTGAAACAGCATCTGAAGAGCTCCAGGCTTCCCTTTCTTCCTCATTTTCTGAGCTTCAAGGCCTTGATGGATTGAAAGCTGGAAGCTAAGAACAGGGCTGGATCTGACACTGGTCCTGGGGTCTGGGCAGGGCACTGTTGAGTGATTAGTCCCACCTCAGCCCTTCCTTCCCTCTGCCCCATCTTCTTCCCTCTGCCTGCTCTGCCCACCTATCTCTAGGAGGATTTCCCTGACCTTCTGCCTTTGTTTCCCCACTTTTTAGGGGTATATTTGTCAATTGTTTTTTCATCCCCAAAGAACTCTACATTTTGGAGCTTTAAATGTTTATTTAGTACACCATATTTTAACTATGGTGATAGAAATTCAGACTGTAAGAAGAATCACTCAGAATATAAACTTCCTTTTAAGAGGACCCTCTCCTTGACTCCGCCCTTCTCCCCATGTCCCTTCCATGCCGGATGCCACGCTTCTGGGTCTGGTCACTGTGGCACATAGCCCCCTACCTCACATAAGTTGGCTGCATTTTTTTTGCGTGGTTGAAGCAGCCTCACTGGCTGTCTGCAAACTCCCTGCAATAGGATGGCGGGTGGGCGTTTCTTGGGTAAATGCTGTGGGGTAATCAGCAGCGCTTGATTATGGGTTTGGATGAACAGGAGAAAGGGGAGGAAGGGGTGCTGAGAGGGGGGCAGAGGCCAGGAGGACTTTGGACTGTAGTTATACATGCACAGTCTGCCTGTTGTTCTAGGGACAGATGTGATGCTGCTTGAGGACTACACGTCTGAGGACAGCCCTCCCTCTCACTGCACTTGCCCACCCAAGAGAAGGAGCTCAGTGACATTTGAGGATGAAGTGGAACAAATCAAAGGTTGGTTTCTGTGACTGATTGCTTCAAGAAAACAGAGGAAAACCAAAAGGATCTAAGGACAATTCCTTGGTTGTCACTGGCTCCCAGCATGGAACATACCAGGGCTCTGTCCCTTTGCCCACTGCCTGGTTACTCCCAGCCCTGCTCATCTCACCTGAGTCCTTAGGCACCCAGCTCTCAGAGCAAGCAGCATGAAAGGCTGGGCACACGATGGCTGTCAGGCTACACACACATACCCCACACATGTTCACACACAGCCCAGATCCTGGCTAAGGTGTGGCTATAAGTGAACCTGCTTTCCCTGAGCCTCAGTTCCCTCCTGTGGAAAATGAGGTAATGGCCCAGTGAGTCTACCTGCTTTCCTGGAGGCCGAAGCTGCCATCTTCCTTGTCCGTTGCCCTTAGGGCGGTGATGGCCCTTGGGTCCTGTGAGAATGAGCTCTGCTGCAGCCCAGTCTGTACATTTCCCTCCCATCTTTTCCCCACTCACCCCCAGCACTGTTGTTTACTCTGGAACTTGGAATTCGTTTTCCATCCATACATGCTGATTAGGAGAGTGACAAGAGCCATCCAGACGCCAGCATGACTGGCTGTGGATGTGGTGGAGGCCAGGGGCTGTACATCAGGAGGCTCTTCAGAAATGTTGAAAATGGAAATAAATAGGGGCTCTGTCTGAGTTTTAGGTTCATGATTAATCCCATCTCTTCTCCACAACCCTACCCCTCCCTGAGTTCAGAATGATGGAGAGATCGTCACAGAGGTCAACAGTGGATAATAGATCATTCGCTTCACTGGCAAAGCAGATTCTCGAACAGAGCTTGGGCCAGCAGCCTCATGGGCTTTGTAATATATTGCCCTTCTATAGGAACAAATGAACTGAACACACCCCAATCCCCAGCCCAGGTAGGGCCACACTTGCTCATCACTCCTGCTTTGTGGGGGTGGCAGCTTGAATAGCACCCTCCCAGCAGGGACTCCTGCCACGAGTGAGTGGGAGGGCAGAGAGCGGCTGGAGGTCCCTCCAACTTTCCCTCTTGAAAAGTGGGGTACAGGTTGCCTACTCTCCAGAAAATGTAAAGAGGAGAGGATACATTATTCCGCCAAAATGTCCAGAGGAAATAGGCAGTGAGTTAATAATAACAGGGCACAGGTTGTGAAATTGGAGGGCCCTCCCTGTCTCCCTTCTGTTCATGTTAGTTTCAGGGCTCCTAATCCTGGGAGGGGACTTGAACCTGTAATGTCACGTCCAACTTTGAGGTTCTACATGGGGAATCTCTGAGCAAAGATGGAGACGAAAGATGACATTAAGGCTTGTGGAAGCCTATGGACATAGATATTACACTGCTTCAGGGAGCTCAAAGGCCAGAATATGCTTTCAAAGATGTGAAAATGTTGCTTAGCATTAGTAGAAAGTATTTATCAAGTCTACCATGGGCCAGACCTAGGCCAAACATGTTGGAATTATCTCCGTTAGTAATCACAGTAACCCTACGGAGCAAGAGCTGTCTTATTATCTTCTCTTTACAGATGAGGAAACTGAGGCTAGATTAAATATTTTTTCCAAGGTTGCCCAGGTAGGAAGTCAGGGAGTCAAAGCTTTTGGCCTAGGAATTGAACTTTGAAACCCACGCCCTCACCTGTGGTTTGCCTCCCTCCCTGGGGGTGGAGGAGCAGCAGCAGGCTTGTCCCTAAGGTAGTCCCCAGGCCTGCCTCCTCAGCTGACTTTTTTTTCTTCCTTCTCCCTCAGAAACTGCCAAGAACTCGATTCTTCATGTGAAAGCTGAGGTACACAAGTCACTGGACAGTTATGCAACCAGTTTGGCCAAAGCCATTGAGGCCGAAGCCAAAATCAACTTATTTGGGGAGGAGGCTTTGCCAGGGGTCTTGCTCACAGCACGGACTGTCCCAGGGGCTGGCTTTGGGGGCCGCCGAGGCAGCAGAACTCTTGCGAGTCAGAGGCTGCAGCTGCAGAGCATCGAAGAAGGGGATGTTTTAGCCGCTGAGCAGAGATGAAGCCCTGGGGTGCCTTGGGGCTGCAGCCCGGGAGGCCGGCCTGAGGAGGAGTTCCCATCACCGTCTGTGCCGTGGCCTTGGGAGCACGTCACTGTGTACAGCTGGCCACACACAGGGAAGGAGCAATATCTGGTGTGCAGCCACCAGGACAAGGGCTGAAAATAATGTCTACCGTCTATGCTTCAGCGTTTCCAGAGACCACATGTGAGCTTCTTTTAGGTCCCAGTGATGGGACCAGAACATCTAAAGCAAAAAAAAAACACACACACAAAAAACCCAAAAATCAAACAAACCAACCACATATAGAGATGTGGCCGTGGCTTTTTGGGAGGTGGGCCACGGGAGGACCAGAGATGAAGGGCTTGGAAGGAGATCCCCACATGCATCATTTTCTCCTCTTCACACCTGTGTGCTGGGAGTCCAGCCGTGCACTGTGCCAGAGCCCTCAGGAGGAGAACCCTCTCAGTGTACTGTGGAGGATGGCACAACACTACTTCCTAATGACACGCGACCATCCTGGTGCTTCTGCATGGTTGATGCGGGCAGTGTGGGACCCTGAGTTCTCGACTAACTGGTCCGCAGAGAGAGCACCCAGGAGCAGAGCGCTTCAGAGCAGCCTCAGCGGCGCCACCTGCTGGTGCTAGTAGGGGCAGCCACAGGCCTCTTGAGGACGGGCCCACCCTGCCCACTGCCCTACTGACAAGTTCTTTTGTATTTCAAAAGGGAGAAACCACTATAAAAGACAGGAGGAATGGCAGACACTAGGTGTTTCGTTTCTAGAATTAAAAATAAATCCATTTAAGACGCACAACTGTTTTACCAGGACTGCATGGGACTAGTGAAAAGCACAGCCAGGAAATAGAGAAACTGTTACTTGTTTACATGGGAAAGCCTAATTAGACTCTATGTGTGATGTGTGAGTGACTGATGAAAATACAGCTGTCTTCGGTTCCGCAGGGCACACTCCCGAAAGCAACAGTTACTATTATTACAAGCCTGGCGTAAAAGAAGATAGAAGCCTTGGACTCAGAGCCAGGAAACCCGGGTTCTTGGCCCATCACTGTCTTCGTGTACGCTTGTCATTTGGGACATCCTGTCACGTTTCTAGGTTCTCTATAAAGTGGGAAAAAGGACGGGGGAGTTGGTTTGGTCTCCAAGATCATTTCCAGCTCTCATTTTTAATGTTGTCTGGATTTGTAAAGCAGAGATAGAAAAAACACAAAAGCAGAGCCACAGACTGACCTCTGTTTAACTCTGGAATGTGGTTGCTCATGTACATGTGAAGTGCGACCAGATCGGGGTTCTGTGGCCTTGTCTGCCTTGCCCATTAGAGCACAGTCTGGATAGAATGCCAGCCACCAAGATGCGTGAGGGGCAGGGTCACCACCTCAGAAGGGGAAGCACAGGCATGTGATTGGGATGGTTAGACCTCTCTTCTCCTCCCTTTGAGTTGGAACAGCAGTTGACGTTTGGTCCTGGAGTCATTGCTATGATGCCTGGGGAAGCCGCTGGATCTCCTCTTGCGTCTGCCCTTCAGCCTGCGTGAATAAATAAGTTCAGGACTTCTCTGCTTTGGTTGGCAGAAGGTAGATTCCAAGGAGATCTTGGTGGCTGCTAAGAGGTAGCTATTCTAGAAAGTGAATTAAATTACCCTTGTGTTGCTTTCTTTGGGGCCTAGCTAGCTCCTGGTGAGGTAGTGTCTCTGTGTTGTGTGGCAGAAACCAGTGGTTAGCTGGTCCCCTGGTCTGCAGTTTAATCAATGACCTTTCATGAGGCCTGGAGTCTTGCTACCTGTGATGACTGAACTCAACAACTATTCCGGGTCACCTGGGTGCCAGGCACTGGCCTAGCTTCTGGAAGGGAGTGGGAAGGTGCAGAGGGCAGGTTCACCTGTGCAGGTCAGACACTCCGCTTCCATTACTGAATGGCATTGCTAAGTCTGCTTGTAGTTCACGTTTTCCATATATATTCTCTGTATGTATTTTTTCTGGCACTTGTCTAGTTTCTGAAGGGACCATATTCCTGATCAGCTAGTGTACACAGAGGTGGAACAGGGCAGAGAGACCTTTATCTCTAGGATGGGTTGCTGGTTAGGTATAGGCATACTTGAGTGCAGCCACTTGGCTTTGAAACCCAAGGATGGGATAAAGCTCCCCTGACTGTACTAGATTGGGCTCCAGGGAAAGAACCCTCAGACCGCCTCCCACTCCCCCACTGACCCCACACTAGCTGGGATATAACAGAATTTAATCTAAATGAATCTAGAAATATTGTATTTCACAAAAGGATTCACTGTATTTCCCTTTTTAAAATATATTTTACTGAGGTCCAATTCATTTAGTTACCTACCAGACACTGCACATCCACTTTGTGCAAAGCACCTGGCTAGGCGCTGTAGGCAAAACCACTGAAGTGTGCACTCTCATTTAGGGAGCAGGACCTGGAGGATACTGATTCTAATAACTAGCAAAGAAGTCAAGTAGTGCTTATAGAAAGAAGTGCGGTTTCAGAGGGAGGTAGATATTTCCAACTGTGGAATTAGGGATGGCTCCGTGAGGTAGGTGACAGTTTGAGCTAAGTCTTGGAGGATGTTTGGCAGCTAGAATCATATTTTTCATATTCAGGAATTCAAATTTGCCTTTATTCAGCTAGAGAGAGAGAGAGAAGGGGTGGGTGGGGGAGAAGGAAAGAATTTTCACACATTCTGAAGTTCCCAAGAGGCATTTTTGAGGATATCTGCCATTAGTGCAGAAGGTCAAAGCCCCATGTACCCCCACTAAACCCTGGCTCATTAGCTGTAAACTGCTGTGCAGTGACCTGCAGCCTTCCTGATGGGACCACGTGGACAGCAGCACATGAAACATTTTGCTACTTACTAGCTTCAACACCTCAGTCCTGTGTCTTGTGGTTTTGACATGACCACATTTAGAACTGCTGCCCATCTCTGCTTCTTTCACTGAGATTTCTGCCTTACTGGGTCCCTGTGCTATGCCACAGATATCACATTTGGGGTGGTTTTGACCCAGAAGGCATTGGGAGTCCCACATTACAGAGCACACGCACAGCTCAGCACAGCCATTTCCCCGGCCAGAGGCACCAAGAGTGAAGTTCAGGCCCTTAGACACTAGGTGGCAGCGGCGTGGCTGTGCAGAGCTAAGGATGAACCTGAGCGCTTTTTTGCCTCTGGCTGAGCGCTCGTTTTGAATTCCTTTGCCCTCATCGTGTAGTCCAGGGCCTTGGTGACCAAGGACCACCTGGCTAGCCTGCTTACATGCATGACCCCATCCAGGTTCACAGGTCTTGCCACTGAGTGATGTTAGATAGATCACTGCTCCTGGAGAAGCAGAGTTGAGGAGTGCAAGACAAGGGCCATCTGGTGCCCGTGTTCCTTGATTCTCATTTGGGGAGCTACTACGTGGTCTTTCTGTAAACAAGTGAGCAACCAGTGAGACTAAATATTTGCAATAGACAGGCTAAGGAATTTGGGTTGAGACAGGAGAGGGAGGAAATGTGCTTTGATAAATGACAGATTATTAGTCTGTTCAGATTTACCTATGTATTTTTCCATCCTGACAATATGCCACTTAGATACCTGCAAATTAGACATGTCTCTGGATAAACCACAAGATATACACTCACGACACATGTTCAGGCTTGAGCACTGGCTGTGTCCTGTCTGCAAGGAACTCTGAGGATGGTGTGGCTATAAAGAGGGGGCAGTGAGCTGGCATGTGAGTGCCTACTGTGGGCCGGACCTGTTTGACATTTGAGTGCCTGTGATGTGCTAGGTGCTGTGTTAGGTACTTCCAAATGCTTTCTCTCATTTCACTGCAGTGCAGATGTGACATAGTGGGGATGGTGAAGACAGGTATGGTTAAGTTGTGAGTTCAGATCCTGTACTTCCACTTATTACCTGGGTGTTTTCAAGCAAGTCACGTAGTATTTCTGCTTGAGTTTCCTCATCTTTGAAGTTTCGTCATCTGTTTCTGTGCGGAGACACACAGAATTGAGGGAGGCCTCCATCGCAGGGTGATTGTCTGGATTCTATGGGGAAATACTTGGAAAGCCTGCAGCACAATGCCTGGGGTGCAGCTGAAGCTGGGCCACTGGTGTTTCTTCACAGTGTCTCCGTGCAGAGGGTGTATTCTTGTTTTACAGGGATCTCTATAACGCAGTGAGAATCTTGAAAAGACAACTGTTACCCAAATGGAAGGTGTTAAAAGTTGTTGCCATGGGAATTATCCTATTTGTTGCACAGCAAGGAAGGACTTTTGGGGAAGCAGGGATGTGGTGAGGAAGAGAAGGCAATAGAGAGGAGAGAGGAAAGACTAAGTAGCATCTGGAACCTGAAAGGTCTAAGGGAGCCGAAATGAGATTTTCTATTAAAAATGTCTATGCCACTGGCCTGTTTATACAAAAATAAAATAATTCTAATTTGTCCTGAATGACTATCAAAGATGATCAAACCCCCAGGGCCTGGTGTAGCCTTCCAAATCATAGCACAAATACAGCTTGACCTTCCTTACAGTCCAGAAGGGACATTCTCCCTGAGAAATGCCCTTGGCTGCTGAGGACAGCTCTGTTCTGTAGTGACAGAGTGAATGCCTGGCTGTGGCTCTTGGGTTCACAGAATCCCTAATCCTCCAGGCCCCTAAGAGGCAAGGCAGGGATGCTACTCACAATATATGCAGCACCCCAGATGGAGCCTGTGGGAGAGAGAGAGGAAATCACCATCTTCACCCTAGGCAAAGGAGAATGGTTGTGATCAGCCATATATGCCTGCAAGAAGGAGCAGAGCCATATTGTTCTTGTGGGTTGGGAGAGGGGACACAGAATCCAAGGAAATTGTCTGAGGTCTCAAGCCAGAGTCAGAGCCAAACTCCAGGTATTGGCCAAATGGCTGAGAAAAGCAAGGAGCCAGTCTTACCGGTCAAGGAAGATGAGGGATAGTTGAGAGTCATCAGTATCATAGAACAGGCCAGCAGGGCTTTATTAAGTAGGTAGAACTATTGTAAACCAAGGATCATGGGAGATATTAATATCTGCTGGCCAGACCTAAAAAATACTGAAAGCCCAAGGAAAGTGACTGGACTCACTGGAAAGTATCTAACAAATACTTTGGATTCCGTAGTATTTCCAGTACATTGAAGGTTCCTTTGAAAATATCAAAGCACAAACTCAAATCTGCACAAGATTATAAAAAGCACAATTTTGGTCAATGTTGTTTTTAGGAGAACATATAGACAAAGCTGTGTTCATTTCCCTCAGCAAGCATTTTCCTGGAAAACATTAATAGCTTAAGAATCAAATGCCACTTTTGTTTTTCATTCTTTCACTAGTTTGAAATACCACAAATCACAGGTGAGTCATCCCTCCCAGAGGAAAAGACAGTCTAGGGAGGATCACAGGCCCCGGCAGACAAGGCCACACTGAGAGCAGGAGGAAACTGCATGCTTAAGGGACGGAGTACCGTGCTGTGTTCTGATAATGGACCCCTGGATGCAGAAAACAAAAAACCCAAGCTAATCCTGAAATATATTTAACTTGAAGTCTTTGGATTTTGTTAAGATTAAAAAATGTTTAGGAT
This sequence comes from Cebus imitator, assembly GCF_001604975.1. Classification (NCBI taxonomy): domain Eukaryota; kingdom Metazoa; phylum Chordata; class Mammalia; order Primates; family Cebidae; genus Cebus; species Cebus imitator. Next base: position 4,417,962 of record NW_016107399.1, on the reverse strand, counting down.
TATTATAAATCAATATTTATAAACAAGCAAAAGTGTATTTAGAATTGTTGACCTGATTAAATATGTTTTTGCTATGTGTATAGCTGTGGGAATGGTGAATTTGTACTTGTGGTCTGTGGACTTTGTTGAGTGCCTTTACCTTTCTCCCATTTTCTTCCATTGCCATTGGCAATAGGCAGCCATATACCTCCTGCTAACCTCCCTTCCCATGGGCTAAAACGAGGGAGACTGAGCAGAAAGGGGTGGATTGCTGCAGAATTGGTGGGGAAGTGCCCACACCAGTCACCTGGAAATACTCATCCATGCATTTTTCATCAGTTCCTCCAAGGCAATTATATTCAGAGCACTGTTTAAATGACCTACTTCTCACCATGCCCAAGAAGTACTCTTAACCCAAGGTTTTTAAAGGAGCTATGCCCTATCTCTCCGCTCATCTACAGATATATTCTCTATCCCATAATCAAAGTCGAAGAGGGCAAGAGGCAGATTATCATTACCACTGAGACTCAGAACCACCTCAGGGCATGAAACCCACCTTTTCCTGATCCCCTCACCTGCCACCACTGAAATTTCCTTTATCTGAGCCAATGGTGGTCCTCAGGTCCAGTCTGTGAGCTTTCTGGGGTCCTCTGACACACACCCAATCTTGGAAGCAGTCAGCACTTGTGAATTCTGCCTCTGTAGATGTTTCTCTCTTTGTGCCTCCTGACAGCTTGTCTGGCTTGTCCTGCTTCTGAGCAATGTGCACCTCCAAAACTCTGCAAAATCACTGTGGGTGGAGGACCCAGTTCATTTAACAAATACTTTTTTAAAAAATAATTTTTTTTTAGAGCAGTTTTAGATTCACAGCAAAACTGAGCAAAGAGTACAGAGTTCCCATAGCCCCTCCCTCCCCCATCAACATCCTGCACCAGAGCAGATGAATACCATTTTTATGACGGTTACTCCTTCCCCCATTGAGTCCTCCATTATCCACTGTCCTGTCAATTTCCCAGCACCCAGCTATAGCACATCCCTCTTACTGTCTTATGGCTTACAGTCATCTTTTCAGTTACCCTGTATAACAGCCCATCAATCTTATGACTTCATTTTGCCCTAACATAGCCCCTGTGACATAGGTAGTGCAACCTATGACCAACCCCGCTTTAGAGGTGGAACAAACCCAGAGAAGTCAGGTGGCTTGAGCAAGGTACATAACTGAAAAACCAGAAACTAAGACCCTTGTACTTCCCAGAAGTCATGAAGTGACCTTGGTTGGCTAAAGCTGATTTCTTGACCATTTACGTTTCCTAATGTGGATACATATGTGGCTTTGTCAAGCTGGATGTTGAAGTCCAGTTGAACCTACTCAGCTTATTAATAACCTACTGCAGTTATTTTTCCTCTATACAAAAAGCTAACCCATCTTCTCAGCAGCAGGTGTCTCTGGCTGCGGAGGAGAGATCCCTGTTCTCCATATGGGAGGGGTGCCCTGCTTGGCTACCGACTGACTGACTAGTCTGAGACCAGTTGTGGCTCAGCCAGAGAGGTATCTTACTCTCAGTATCTGACTTTGTCCTTTCTCTCCAAGATATTTAGATTCCTGAAAGTAATAGGAACCTTTCAACTATCTGCTAATTGAACAATAAGAGATGTATTTACTTTCAACAAAAAAGGGCAGCTGTTACAGCACAAACACTAAAAGCATTAACAGACAGGTTTGAGATGACCATGGCAAACCATCAGATTTGCATTCGCTCCGGCCTCTTTCAGCCACTGTGTATAGTCACCAGTGGTATGATATCCGCTTCCAGAGTGTGATCAAAAGCTAGAGCTCAAGGCTGGTGCTGATGGTGATAGATAAGCTGTCATATGATCCACAGCTCTGACCTTGACAACGCCAACATTTTCTTTCTTGTATCAGTGTTATAATTTTGTATCAGCACTGAATGGCTGTTTCAAGATGGGCTCAATGATCAGTCTGGCATGTAATTCAATGTCTTGTTCAGCTGCTGGCTGGCAAGGAGGTATAGTGAAGATAGCGCCTGGACTACAGGTCATGGAGAAGTTGCTGGGGTAAGTCTCTGTCTTCACAACTGAGACAGTTCCCAACAGCCCGCTGAATGGAAGCTCAAAGACTTCCCTCAAAAAGGGAGAAATGATGTGCCATCCCAGAAACCTACAATAGCAAATGCCGAGCGTGTGTTTGAGGGTGTGTGTGACAGTCAGCATGCCTTTGAAATCATGGACCACGACACACACTGCCATGCTTGTGATTTTGCCTCCGAGATATTATGAGGCAGCAAACTAACTGCTTCACTCCCACCTGGCAGGTCTGGCTTCTGGAGGCAGCTTTGTATATCAAGAAAGTAGCAAAGAGAAGCTATGGATGTGTACTATGCTCATTTGGATGACAAGAGGAGGAGAGAAATCAGAAAGTATATAGAGAATAATTTGTTGTTGAAAAAAGATTTTACTTATTTTGTGAATGGACTGAAGAGTCATGAGTATGTGAACAGACTGAGGGGAAGATGCCAGCAGAATGAAAATTTAGTAGAAGTGAGGGACGATGACTGAAGGGTTAGGTCTGCAGGAGCAGTTTCAGGTCATAACCTACAGGATATGTAGATGACTTGGGCGTAGATGACTTGAATGGAGGTGGATACTAGAGTTAAGAAAGAGCAGAAATTAGAAGACTGGATGACCAGTAACCTGCAGTGAAATTTAAAATTTGGAGTGAGAGGTAGGCCAGAGCCATTTCCTTCAGGGCTAGTTTACACTACTATGTGAGTTACCTATGATGCTCTCAGTGATTTCTGCCTGAAGACTAACTCCTGTATCTGTATAATGAAGTTCCACTCGTCAGGAGAGATGACAACTAGGGGTAAAAATAAAGTATAGTTGACCCTTGAACAACACAGGTTTGAATTACATAGAGCTACTCACATGTGGATTTCCTCTGCCATCCCTGAGACAGCAAGACCAACGCCTCGCTCTTCTTCAGCCTACTCAACATGAGGACCTTTATGATGACCCACTTCCACTTAGTGAACAGTAAATATATTTTCTCTTCCTTATGATTTTCTTAATAACTTTCTTTTCTGTAGCTTACTTTATTGTAAGAATATAGCATATAATACATATAATACACAAAATATGTGTTAATTGACCATGTTATGAGTAAGGCTTGCAATCAACAGGCTGTTACTCGTCAAGTTTTTGGGGAATCAACAGTTATACATCAATCTTCACCTGTGAACGGGCTGGTGCCACTAACCCCTGGGTTGTTCAAGGGTCAGCTGTATCTTGGAAAGAAAAATGAAGAAAGTCCTTCTATATGATTTTATCCCACATAAGTACAAAAGGAAAAAGTTGTTAAATCTAGAAAATTTAGAAAAATAGTCCTCGTATGCTGCAGGAGAGAGCAGGGCATTAAATAAAAAGTCAAATTCAGGGTATCTTAAAACAACCAATTTCTTTAATTAGAAAGCAATAAACATGCAAATGGCAAGTGTAGAAATTTATTTGAACCAACATTTTCACTATGATGAAGATTATTCTTCAACTTTGATCCAAGCTCCCACATCTGAAGGTTAGGGAAAATATTGCACTTTGCATTTTCTAGCACTCCTCATACACGGCAAAAGTTTTAAAAACATTCTGCTAGTTTTGTTTTATACAATCTCCCAAATTCATGCACACAATCATTCCAAACCAATGTTAGGTTATCCCAAAAAAAGGGAAAAACTCCAAAAACCATAACCTTAAAATTGCACTAAAGCTCTGTAAAGAAAAAAATATAATAAATGTCTTATACAAATTTCAGAACATTTAAGTGCTTGCCAAAAAGAGTTTATTATTCCTCATCCTCATTTTCATTCTCTTGACCAGAGCCTTCTGATCTGTCACCCTCCAACCGGTCTGGAAACACAGATAAGAGAATTGCAAAGAGAAATACTTTTAGTAATTACAATTATAAATATTTTTCAATGCCTTCTATTTAAAACTGGTTAAAAATCAGTTCACCACTATGTGTGGATGTTTTTTAGAGGCAAATAAAAGAGTAAACAAAACAGAGTATTATTAGCTTTGATTATGCATGTTGTTCTAAAATATAAATGTGAAAAAGAAACCCACTCCTAAAATCTTGATATATTATGTTCTGCTGCAGTGGCTTTCAGTGTTCTTTGGAGTCTAGGTTTCTAACGAGGTACATCAGGTGCTGCAAAGTGGAGTGAGAAGGAGACTGTGTGAGAGAAAATATGTGGACCATTGTGAGGATTTGTATAATTCTGTTTGTAAAAAGATTTTTTTAAATTAAATACTATGTTCCAGGCATTGTGCTAAAAACTGAGGATACAATGGTGACCGAAACAGATTTAAGTTTCTGGTCTCAAGGAGCTTATTTGGGTTAAATGCTCAAGTGAATATAAACTTACAAACTGGTGAGTACAGTATGCTCTCTCAAGTTTTCATGATTTACACTTGCTATTCCTCTGCTTGGGATACTTTTGCCCAATTCTTTAGCTGTAAAGGTTCTTACTCATCTCATTACAACTATTATCCCTTTTGTGAATCTTTTCCTGAACTTTTCCAAACAGGCTATCTGCAGAATTATGAACTCCCTCCTCCACATTCTAGAATATCTTGTATGAACTTCATAATGATGATCCTAATTACAGTAAATGTTGTTTGTATGTCTTTTTGCAGACCAGACTGTGAGTTCCCAGGGGGCAGGAATTACTTCTTTTTATCTTTATATCCTCAGAGCCTAGTATAGAATGTTCAATGAAGGTTTACTGAATAAATGAATGTAAGTTTTATGAAGGTAAGATACATTACATTAGGGTTTTATGAAGAAGAAAACAGCATAAAATCACCACCACTGAGATGGAACTAGGATGTTTCTGCCCCAGAAACATTTCCCCACAGTAACATGGAAAATACTAAGGTTAAGCATAAGGAAAACAGTTCAGTCCTACTGTCAACGGCAAGAGAAAGTTGAATCCTGAGATTTTATTTATTAGATACAGAGGCTTAAACACTCCCATTGGATCCTAGATCAACAGCACCAAGAACAGGATACAGGAAGGGAATATATGCCCCTTTTAATTGTTTAATTGTCCAAGTGAATTAGATTAAATCTCCCCTATGCCAACTGTAATCCAATGTCAAACCAATGAAATAATGTATGTGTATAAGATTTATACCCTTAATTATACAAATGTAGTTATTACTGTAAGTATTCAATACATGTTTATAAAATAAATGAACAAAGTAAGATTTGAATAGACCTTTACAGATCAGTAAGGAATTTAAACACAGTGGAAGGATTTCTGACCAATAAAACGCTACCTAAAAAGGATATTAGTATAAAAAAATTACATTGTTTTCATTGTGTGATACTTTCAAGAGAGAACAAAACATTAAGTTGCTATTCTACTTAAGCAGGGATGAGGAATGGGAATCCTGAGTATGACTGAATACATTCAAGAAACCTGTTCTGTCATGTTAGCAGAGCAGGATGAAGTAGTAACGGCCTACTTCAAAGCTGGCAGGCTTCTTACACAAACTTCTTCTGGCTGTCACGTTATAAAAAAGATGAAGAAATAGAGAGTTAAGAAAAAATGTCACTGCCTTTAAATCAGGGAGTTTGCAGTAGAGGTTAGATTTTTGCACTCAGAGGCACACAATAAAGAGACAAATGAGGGCCAAGTGTCTTTACAACAGGTCACAGAATAAGTGACAGTGGTTTCTGGAATGAGGAAGGCAGAATAGTTGTTCTCTCCTCAAATCCAATTTATTTAACTGATCCACAGTCATCTCTCCCAGAATGTAAGCCCAGCTTCTCAAAATAAATTAAATCTTCTGTTCATGAAATGCTACTGAAGTAGTAAGGCTGCAAAGCCGTTAAACACTTATACAAATCTCTGGTTGGCAATTATAGACTAGAGGGTCTGAAGAACAGTGTGTTCTTTTAAATAAAAACTGGAACTAAGAACCACTTCTATGTATACTGTTTATCAAAAGTAGGCAATGCCAAATTGCTTTTGTAAATAGGGTTTACATTTGTAGAAAGGTTCCTTTTATTCTCTGTTAGAATATTTCTTCAGGAAATTATTTTTGGCTGGGGAAGATACGATTATGAAGAGATACTGAGTTTGCTGCAGGGGGAGGGAAAGAAGATAAGAAAAAAAGTCCCCAAAGGAAACCTGTGTTCCACAAAAAATACTGTTGTTTTATTTTCCAGGCTATTCCAGGCTGTCCTCTGCAAATAATTTATTTCCTTTCTTTAAAAAAAGAAATAATACAAACTAATTGTTAATTAGAGATTTGGTATTAGATGTGCACTTATTTACCAGATTATTCAATATTTGTTGAGCAACTACTATGTGGTAGGCACTGTTTTGGGGGGCCTAAAGACCCAGCTGCAAATTAAGACAAACTGGATCTCTGCTCTTTATAAGCTTATTCTCTAAGGAGGAAGACAGACAACAAACAAGACACTACCTGTATTTTTCTCCTCCAATCTGTCATAAGGCAATAAATAAAGAAATCAAAACTTAAGAGTGATAAGTACTTGAGGAAAATAAGGCAATGAACAAATGACTAAGTGAGAGGGAAGATACAAGAAGACACAGAAAGCAACTTTAGATTGGGTGACTAGGGAAGGCTTTTCTAAGGAGGTTGTATAGGAGCTGAGACCTCAATTGCATGTGAAGTCCTGGGGGCAACATTGGGCAGAGAACAACCAGTGAAAAGGTCCTAAATGTGCTGATAAGCTTGATGAGTGTGAGGAATAGAGGCCAGTATGGCTAAATGTAGCGAGCTAGAAAAAAAGGGAGACTGGGTGGAAGTCAGAGGTTGGCAGGATATACATCATGCAAGACCTTGTAGGCCAGAGTAAGAAGTCTGGGTTTTATTTTAAGAGCAATAGGGAGTCCCTGAGAATTTTAAGAGAGGGTGATATCTAATTTATGTTTTTAAAAGGTGGTCAGCAGACAACAGACCATGGGCAAATCCAGCCCACTACCTGTTTTTGTTTTTGTTTGAGACAGAGTCTCGCTCTTTCACCCAGGCTGGAGTGTAGTGGCGCAATCTTGGCTCACTGCAACCTCCACCTCCCGGGTTCAAGTGACTCTCCTGCCTCAGCCTCCCAAGTAGCTGGCATTACAGGTGTGTACCACCACGCGTGGCTAATTTTTGTATTTTTTACGGGGTTTTGCCACATTGGCCAGGCTGGTCTTGAATTCCTGACCTCAGGTTGATTCACCTGCCTCAGCCTCCCAACGTGCTGAGATTACAGGCATGAGCCTCTGCACCTGGCTCTGCTTTTAGAAATTAAGTTTTATTAGAACAGAGCCATACCTGTTCATTTACATACGGTCTATGGGTATTTTGCATTACAATGGCAGAGCTGAGTGGTTACAACAGAAACCATATCTGGCTATTAACCAAAAAATTAACTCATTTTGAAAGAATCCCTCTGGCTGCTGTGTGAAAATCAGACTGTATGAGGACAAGAGGAGTAGAATCAGGGAGAACAAGGGTATATAAATATTAGGTCTATTCTGAAGTAAAGTTAGCATCACTTGCTGATGGAGTCAATCTGTGAATGATTTAATAAATGATTGTGATCTCAACAGGATGGCAGGCTCTGCAAACCCATGACAGAGAAACAATGACTATCTGTGCCAAGATCCAGAGGTACAATGGGAAGTGTCAAGAGACAATGCAGGGTTTTATAAGACATGTTAATACATTTGGACTCTAAGAACATGTGTAGGCAAAGGAGAATTTTAAGCAGGGCAGTAAAGTGATTCTAAGACATTCTAGAAGAGTCTGGAATGATCCATGGACACCATTACCATCTTTCCAAAGTCTCTTAAAGCTTCCAGATACATCAGAACTGCCTTTACATCTCAAGAAGTGGCCACTAGACTAGCAATCTTTAGTGCATTATTCATGAGATTAACTTTGGTTGCTTTTTAAAAATGTAGAAGCTCAATCTCTATCCAGATAAAATGAACCAGAATCTTTAGCAGGTGGGACCTAGGCATTTGTAGTTTTTTAAAGCCCTACAGGTGATTTGAAGAGGACCGTTCATTAAAAATCACAGCTCCAATAGAAAGAAACTGTCTCGTATCTATTCCCTGGACTTCCTAGGAAGCCTTCTGGACTAACGGATGAGCCGAGAGGTACCTTGTGGCTACCATATGCTTATTTGATCCAAGTCCAAACTCTCTTGAATATGCACACATTATTGTACTTGGAGTGCTGGATGGGGAGGAGGACACTGGATAGGAGAGGAAAAGAGTGGTTGACTAACTGACCCATCAAATAACTAGATCTCTTAAGGATAAGGGCAGCAGAAATATAACTCTTGGGCACCTTATTCTATCTAGTCTTTTGTATAAGAGAAGCAAGAAGATAAGCTCACTAAACCAACTAGAAATTGTCTTTTTGATTGCAAGCAAAAAGAAATGAAAGAAAGAGAATTTTTATATCATATAACATCTTATCTAATTCTAAAACCAAAGAGGGATGGTAGTAGCTATTAGCTAACCAACACTGACACATTAGCACCTGTTTAAAATAGATTTTTGTGCAACTGGAAAGAGAATTAATTTTCTACTGGAAAACCACTGAGGAAGAGCAAACCATTAGATAAGAGCAAGCAATTTTAGGTGTTATTACCAGTAAATATTTTTCTTGTTTTAAAATGCTGCTTCCTCAAATGTGAAATTCAAATGGATGAATTTTAACAGTTACTTGCTGTTATTGAACAAACTATATTTTTAAAAAGTTACAGTGTTATTACCATTTATAACACAGGAACCCAAAGAAGTATTGCAAAAATATTTTGTTGGTCTACTAACATTTTTTGCTTATAGTCCAGGTTTATCTTTTGTTGTTGTTTTCCCCATTGGAAGTTTTCCCTCTTTCCTGATAATAGTTAATATTTATAATTTAAGGATTATTTTCTCTCTAATTCTTTTAATTACAAACATACAGGTCTTCTTTCAATTTTTCAGATGTGCTACACTTTCTCTCCTCTAGGGCTTAGAAAAATGCTATATGCTGTATACTTTGTGTGGAATATTTGTCTCTCCATTCCTCACTCTCTCTGAGGAAGTGATATTTAATTTACTGCTTACGTAGTTCTTACAGTAAGAAGTTATCCTAGCAGAGTGAGGATGGGAGGGGACAGCACAATTATAAAAACTCTGAGGTGGGAAAGTTTCGTGGATCCCCAAAATCAAAGAGGGCCAGTGTGGATGGAGTAGTCATAGAAGAAAATAATGCTGTAAATCATCTAGAACAGTTTGAGATCAGATCATCCAGAGGTCTACATGTCATATGAATGATCTGAATATATTCCTATAAGTGAAATTAACAGGTCAAAGGGGAGTAAGGGCTTGGAAGCTAATTTCAAATTCTGGCTTTAACATTTATCAGTTGTGTGACTTGGGCTAAGTTATTACAAATAGTCTACTTTGTAAAGGATTGGGGCTAAATGAGGATAAAGCTGTGAAATAATTAGTAAGCCTGATACATTGTAGTTATTCTATAAAGGGTAGCTATTATTATTAGATGATAGACAATACCAAACATATGGAGACATATATGAAATCAGTGAAGAGTGATAAACACTTTTGTTTGATAAATATATTTTGCTTATAATAAATACTAGACCTTTTCTTTTGTTATAAATTAGTCAATTCCTTCTTGAACATTAGTTGTAATATTTTTATTTTTATGTATCTGTGGTACTGCACCTCAGAGTTTATCTAAAACAAAAAAATATTGAAAAAACAAACTGAGGTATCTGTTTCATTTCTTAGCATGTCACATTTATTTTTGTCTGGGCTATGACTGATTTTCAACAAACCTACTATTAAAGTATATGCAGTATAATACATCTTAAGGTTTATGGTATGGTCCTGTACTCTAAGAAAACAGCACCTGATAAAGAGTTTTTATGTGACTCTGGTCTCTTCATTTTGGCCATTTTTCAATAAATGTAGTTCATAAGTAACTAAGTTACTGTGCTAAGGTCAAACATAAACAGAAATCCTAGTTCAGAAGTTAAGCTACCTTCATTTTGTTATATTAAAAAAATATATAAACCCCTTTAAAGTGGACCTTAAATAATGATGTTTTTCAAATATAAAAATGATTTTAGTAGTATACTGAAAGTTCCTACCAGCTCGGATATGATTCAGTGAAGCCAACATCCTCAACATGAAAGAGGCTGGAACTGTAATGGTGTTTCTAGTCTCTTCCAGCATGAGTTCATTTCGCGTTATAACCTACAAGGCAAGTTAAACAATCATATCAAAGATCATAGAGTAACTGTACCTTTTCCTTGAAGATCGGGCAAAGAGTAAACAATTAACAGGTACCAGGAGGAATTACTTCATTCTTTATGCATCTGATGTCTATATTTCTGCCTTAAGTCTATTCAATGCCAAATAATCACAGTAACTTGCATTTAGAGGAGGAAGATCAGAGAATACCACTCTTTCAATTGGCAGAAAAACAAAGGTCAAACTTTGAGCCTACTTAAAACATTCAAGAATTTAATTTAGCTTTTATTTGCAATTTGTTTCTCGGAGCAATTTACTTTGTTGGCTCCTTGTTTTCCCTATAGGAGAACTGAAAATTTTAGTGATGCAATACAATTCAATTATTATCCATGGGCCACTTGAATCCCTTGAGAAGATGTTTCCTTGACTGAGGCAGAGTAGTCTTGAAAAATAAATTTTTTGGCAAGGGTTAACAAGAAAATTAGTCTTAAGTAACAAGAATAGGATTACTTGAATATCCATGAACGTCCAGAGATCCAACATGTAACCATGAGCAAAAGAAAAAAGTGGAAAAGCAAAAATCATGGCAAAGGAAAAAAAGGATGGAAGAAAGAGTATGAGAGGAACAGAAAGATGCTACTCTGACTGTTCCTCCCATTATTGGGGGGTCAATGGTTCCCCAATAATGAAATAATAAATTCCCAACTTGTTAGGGTGTCCCACAGGGCCCTTTATAATCTTACCCTCACCTACCTGTTCAGTTTGATTGAGCTACTTTTATGTATGTGCATGTTCCAGGCACAATGACGGTTCATTTACCCTCTCATGCCTTGGCACATGCTGATCCTTCTGTCTCAAGTGCTCCTTTGCTCCCTGTCTGCCTGGTAAACTATTCTCTTTCTGTCCAATTCTTATTTCTTCTGTGAAGACCTCTCCTTCCCATCTATCCCATTTACAAATACAGCTGTTCCAAAATACTATGGGCTTCCGAAACACTATGTGTCTATCTCTGACACAGATCCTACTACAGTATGTTCTAGTTATTTACATCGTCTTTCCCATTAAACTCTGAGGGTAGGGCTTTATCTTTTAAACCCAGCATCACGTATAACATACGTCAAGTGTTTTATAAATGTCTATTCAATGAGTGAAAGTACACATGGGAACTGTGCTATGAACAGTCAGTTAGTCTTCTAGAGTAGTGGTTTTCCAATTTACTAACATTTTTAGCAATGGATTCTCTCATTTTGATAAGAAATAGTATATGAGAACCCACAAATAAAAACCCTGATTGAATCTGGGAATAAAGGCCCAGAGTTATGCCTTCCTGTCATCCACCTTCCCTCTCCCAATCGCAGAAGAAATATAGAGCTCCAAAGAACTCAGGCTGAAAATACTGTTTTAAACAAGCTTAAAAAAAATCTTAAAATACAATGATAAAGGAAAAGATTCTCCAATCATTTGTTCTGCTATATACTAATTCTGAAAGAGAAAGTTCCATTTCCTTTTTAAAAAGAACTCAAAATAGAAAAATAGCTATACTCAAAATGAAAAAACAGGTATGCTTTTGGAGAAAACAGCTATAATAAAATTATTTTCTTAAAAGGACAGATTTTTTTCTGTGTGATCCTTTATTGTAATAACATGAATAATCAAATCTATTTTTCTTAAACTACTATACACCTAATCTGTCATTACTGATGATCAATATTATAATTAGTAAGCTACCATTTTGATTTTACCTCCCTAGTATTATAGATATACTTTTTTCTTAAATTTTCTTTTTCTTAAAATTTGACCTCCTTTACTGCATTAACTTGTTTCATGTTAGCAACTCATAATAAACTGTTTTAATTTTTCTTAGGGAAGCATTTTAGGAACAAATTGAAATATGGTCTATAGTAGGTATAATAAAAATCTTACTTCATCAGCAAGTTTTCGGTTAAAAATCCTTGACTCTTCTAATGGTGACCAGATCTTTATGTCATAATCTATGCCAGATGAGGCTAAAACTAGAAATAAAATTTACATATTAATATGAAGCCTAGAAACATGCCACTAATTCAAGACGTGCTTATGTTATGCATATATATATAGCAAAAACTGAACTTGAAGAGCAGTTGTATGCTATACATTTAACTGTTAATCGAAATAGTATTTTGACAACTTCCTAAAAGTTATCCTAGGACATAATTTTAAGACCATGTTGAAGTCACTCAAATTCATTGCTGAAGTCACTTATTCATTGTTCTCTTATGAGATATGTGGGCAATTTCAAACAGAAGACAAGAGCAATGCTCTTTTGTTCTGATAAATTAATTCAGATACGTGAAGACTAAAAATGACTGGATGTTCAATTTGGATAAACAGTAAAAAGTTCAGTCACACTAAACCTCTTACAACTTGTAAAACTTAGAAGAAATATTGGGAGAATAAACTTTTTAACTTATTTTCTTTTACTTTGTGCACAAAGCAAATTATAGGTGTGTCTGAAGCTCAAGTACAGCTATAATTGACTAGTGGTGCCTAGTCAGATAATTTGAATTATTCTTATTAACAACTAAAAAAAAAAAAAACAATTTTGCATGACTGATGAGTCATACAAATGATTTCTAGCCCTTATCTTAGAAAAGATATCTTACTTGGGTCAAACGGATGTGGCTGCAGGCAGTTTACCACATGATTATCAGCTTCCAGAAGCATCAAATGCTCAGCAGTGTGCCGATCCCAGATGAAAATGTGGCCACAGTCAGAACCACTCATTACAAAGTTAGCACCCCAGAAATTGGCTTCTTTTATCTAAGGGTTAAAAAATTATTTAAAAATTCAAATCAAATCATTAAAACAAAGATTTATGCTATTCTTACTTTTTAAAATTTTTCATGGTTTTGTTTTGTTTTTTATTCTTACATTGTTAAAAAAACTGGATTAGAAAATAGTAAAATTAAAATTGATGGCTGGGCGCAGTGGCTGACACTTGCAATCCCAGCACTATAGGAGGCCAAGGCTCAGGAGGACTGCCTGGGCTCAGGAGTTTGAGACTAGCCTGGGCAACAAAGCAAGATACCCTCACTATTAAAAAAAAAAAAAAAAATTGACAAAAGTCAGCCTTCCAGCTTGTTCAAATTATGACAGAAATTCATCAGCAAGGGTAAGATGGCAGTAAGTAATGGAAAATCTCCTGTAAGAATAGGGACTTTGCTTTGTTCAGTATTATATTTACAGCACCTGAAACAGTAATTGGAATACAATAGGTGCTTAATTATTAACTGCTAAATGAATGAATAGGATTTCTGGGTTTTGGACAGTACAATGATAATTTATATATATGTTGTTGAAGTGTCCAAAAATTGTGGCAATTTAGCTTTATAAGACAATGAAATGATTCACAGAAAAGGAAATCACTGTCTTTTGTATTTTGCTTTAGAGCAAAAGAATAGAAAGCACCAATTGTTTCATTAGCTATTACTAGTTAACATAACTGAGAAAAACATATTTACTTTTATGAAACAGAATCAAAGGCATATGATATGTTAGAAGAGTTATAATGACACTTTTTTTTTTTTTTTTTTTTTTGAGACTGAGTTTCGCTCTTGTTACCCAGGCTGGAGTGCAATGGCGCGATCTCGGCTCACCGCAACCTCCGTCTCCTGGGTTCAGGCAATTCTCCTGCCTCAGCCTCCTGAGTAGCTGGGATTACAGGCACGTGCCACCATGCCCAGCTAATTTTTTGTAGTTTTAGTAGAGACGGGGTTTCACCATGTTGACCAGGATGGTCTCGATCTCTTGACCTCGTGATCCACCCGCCTCGGCCTCCCAAAGTGCTGGGATTACAGGCTTGAGCCACCGCGCCCGGCCTATAATGACACTTTTAAATGAATGCACAAGTGAAACATCAAAAATCTTTGTATTTCAAACGAGGATTTAAATAATTTTATCTGCAGCTGCTACTTTGCCATTTTTGGTACTCTCACAAAAGAGGGGAGGCAATTTTATTATTTGAGCTACTGCTACATTTACTTATCTTCTCTCTTCTCATTCTTTCCCCTAATTATCTTAATACTAACTTTTAGGCAATAAAATGAAAGAAATAGAAATTGGTTACTTCTATTAATAATGGTAACCTTTTAAAAATGAGTAAATCGTTACTAGTAATGATAGTTATAGAAACAGCTAATTACTTCCCCACCCCAAAGTTAATTTTTTTTAACCTAGATCCTAAAGAAAGCAAGACACAAATTCATCAGCAAAGGTAATATGGCAGTATATATGGATTAAAACTGATTCTGTAGATACTTTCTGATGATGCAATGAATATGAGAACAACACTTTCTAGATATGAAGGGATCAGAGTAACAGTTATATTAGTCATCTCAAAAATTTTTCTTATTAAGTAATTAATACTACATGGGATGTAGAAACCTGTAGTTTTAAAAACTACAAAAGATCTTAGAGATTTTTCTGGTCTATTCTTACTTCATCTGGTAAGTCACTAAAACAAATTTTCACTTGTCAATCTTAAAAATGGGTAGAAAGTGGCCTGACTATATTTTGCAATCAACTTATAAATCCAAATCCTTCTCTCCAAAACTAACAAAGGATGCTAATACGAGCTGAAAAAAATAAAAGTCTACCAGAAACCTTTCAGGTGGATAGCAAATGTGAAAGAGAAAAAAAGCCAAGATCACACCACTGCACTCCAGCCTGGACAGCAGAGTGAGACTCCATCTAAAAAAAAAAAAAAAAAAAGCAATGATTACTAGAAATTTTTTTTAATCTATATAGTTTTAGTAGAGTCTTCTTGTAAAAAATAATGGTCTTTCACAATATATTATAGGACTAAAGGAACCAAGTTGGATAAAGAGATAACTGAAGATTCAATAGTGTTAACATGTGGCAATATATGAAGATAAATTTTTACAGAAAAAAATTCATAGCATGAAACTGCAATTTCACCAAAGAATGCCAAGAACATTTGGTACCATGGTCCTGGAGTTGCGATGGCCTTTATAAACCATTTTTACTAATGGCCTTCTAATGTTCAATGTATCCAATTCTTCCATTTCTTTCCTTTCCTTTCTCCGCCTGAAGAACTCCTGAATACGGGCAACAGCAGAGCGTCTATGAATTACATATTAAAAAACAAAAATAAATAAAAACATTCTTTTTTATTCTTAATAAAAATGAATAAGAAACTTATTAAAATATAGTAAGTCTAGGAAATACATAAACACATGATCTCAATAAGGCACCCCCAACCAAAAGCATAAAAAGGCAGACACAACAGTGACACATCAGACTAGTTGAGTTACTACAACAAAGTATTTTAGTTAAGAGATCACTTAGAAATTTGGTACTAGTTGAAAAGTAAAGGAAATCGCATGCGGCACACTGGTTTTTAAAGGGCTATTTTATAAAAATGTAATACAGACAAAATTCATGTGCAATTTTACTACAAATATAACAAATTTTATCCAACATTCTTTCTCCTCTTCTCCACGTTAAGAAAATGCATAAAGAGAAATGAAAAGAAACAAAGGGTAACATAAAATAGCAGTGAATAGACATCTAGTTTGAGATTTTAATTAAAGTATTTTTAAAGATGTTCCAAAAACAGACTACTTTAAGTAAAAAAAATAAATATTAATACATAAGCAATGAAACAAAGACCTTCAAATAGCATCTTCTTTATGGACTCCATATTAAGGATTTGGAACTAATGAAGCAGATTTTACTCTCCTAAGAAATGATCTGGTGACAGAACTGGGACTGAAGAACAAATTACTCTTAAAACAAATTTAAGTATTAGAAGAAACTTCTCCTAACACATGAGATTACTTACAATTTTGTGAGTTTGAATTCATTTAAAATATTATATTTTGATATATAATAGACTAAATGTACATAATCTTTAAAAAGTTTACAAATCACTAAGAAAAATGGATCTCATGACACTTAAATATTTAAAAAGATGTTCAGTCTCACTAATAATAGGATAAAAACAAAAACTGATCTCTTTTTATGCTTATTAGATTGAAAAGATTTTTATGTATATCAGAGTGGTAAGAGTTCAGGAAAACAGGCATTACTGACAGGAGTTTGAAAGTGGTTTTTATACATAAAAAAGATACTGTAAACTTTTTACTGAAATATAACACACATACAGGAAAGTTGAAAATCATAGGTAAAAAGCTCAATGAATTTTTGCAAATGAAACAGTCCCATATAATCAGCACCAGTACTAAGAAACAGTATAAACAGATTTCCTGAGGTCTCCTAAGTGCCCATCATTTCCATCATTACTGTTCTTTTAAAGGAGATCACTATTCTGACTTCTGATATCATGGATTAATTTTGCCTGCTTGTGAACTTTAATTAAATGGAATAATACATTAAACTTTTTTAATGTCTAGCTTCTTTAGCTCAAAATTATGTTTGTAAGATTCATCCATGTTGTACTTAGCTGTAGTTCATTCATCCTTTTTGCTGCAGAGTATTACTTGGTATAAATATATTAATATATATTTAGTCATTCTACTGTTGGTGGACATTGGGTTATTAACATTTTTGATTGCTAATATTAGGCTACTCTTCACATCTGTGTATGTCTTTTGGTGAACTATGTACATATTTATATTGGATATATACCTAGAAGAGGAGCTGCTGGACCTCAGTATGTGCATAATGTTCTGCTTTAATAGATACTCCCAAAGTGAAGATCTATTTGTAGTTTTGCAAAGTGGCTGTATAAATTTACACTCCCACCCATTGTGTAAAGCTCCAGTAAAATATATTTTTGAGGAGAAGTTAAATAATATAAGCTGTGACTCAGCAATTTAACTTTTAAAAATGTATATTGTAAAAAAACTTAAATATGTAAATATATAACTTTTTTTTTCACTGCACAACTGTAATAGAGAAAGATTGGAAATAATCTAAATATTCATATAGAAGAATAGGCTAAATAAATTATGGCACATTCATATAATGAAATACTTATGCAACCATTAGAAAGGATATGAATGATCCATAAACAACCAAATGAAAGATAATCAATGTTATATTGCTAAATCCAAAATACAGGCTAAAGAATAATTCATATAATAAAATTATATATGCATAGAAAGGGTTTGGAAAGATAGACATTAAATTGTGACTAACAATTTTTAAAATAATTATGTAACAATTATATACTTCTACTTTCATAATAAAAAGACATTTACTTTTTCATAAAACGGCATACCTTAAATTATATAGACTTACTTAATAAGCGTTTTAAAAACTTTTTTTCTATGCTAAGAATATCAAAGAAAAAGGAATCTCCATTTAAAGTTAGATACAGTTAGAAACTCCCAGAAAAGCTGACATGTTTAGTTTATCTCTTTCTGATTGGGAGGTGAGAATGGGAAGGGTATAGAGGTCAAATGTTCTCAAAAGAGACATACTTAAAAGACATATGCTTGGATCGTTCTCATTTTTCTGAAGTGGAGGAAAAAGGAACAATGAATCAGTTATAAATATGTGATTAGCAAGAAATCAATAAAGAAAAAACTCTTGCTAAGGAAGTAGAGTTATAGGTAGCAGAGGAAGTAATTGTGTTGCTAAGCCAAAGGACATAAGAGCTATAAATGGGAAGAAAAATTATGTAACAAAAATTTAGATGGCAGCTCATTTTTTTTTTTTAATCACCCAGGCTGCAGTGCAATGGTGGGATCTCAGCTCACTGCAATTTCTGCCTCCCAGGTTCATGCAATTCTCCTGCCTTAGCCACCCAAGTAGCTGGAACTATAGGCCTGCACCACTATGCCTGGCTAATTTGTGTATTTTTAGTAGAGATAGGATTTCACCATGTTGGCCAGGATGGTTTTGTACACCTGACCTCAAGTGATACATCCACCTAAAATTCCCAAAGTGCTGGGATTACAGGCATGAGTCGCTGTGCTTGGCTTCAAATCACTTAAAACAAGATATATGGACAAAATTAATCCTGTATTAGTAAATGAGGTGGTAATAATTATGAATAATAATGAGAACTATATCAAAGCATAAATGTTCATTTAAAAAGTATGCTCTAGGCCAGGCAAGGTAGCTCATCCCAGTAATCCCAGCTACTCAGGGGTCTGAAGGAGGGCAGCCTGGGCAACAGAGTAAGATCCCATGGGCATGGTGGTACACAACTGCAGTCCCTGCTATTTGGGAGGCTGAGGTGGGAGGATGGCTTGAGCCCAGCAGTTCCAGGATGCAGTGAGCTAAGATCATGCCATGTATTCCAGCCTGGGTGACAAAACAAGGACCCATCTCTTAAAACAATAACAAAAACTGAAACTCAAAAAAATCTATGGACCAATTAATGCAAATAATAGAAAAGGAATGTGGCTGGATATATAATCATATACAAATTAACTGCATTTCTAAGTATCAGCAGGGGACAATTAGCATAAATTTTAAAAGGAATACATTTATTTATTTATTTATTTTTTATTTTTATTTTTTTTTTTTTTTTTTGGGGGGGGTTTTCTTTTTTTTTTTTTTTTTTTTTTTTGAGGCGGAGTTTCGCTCTTGTTACCCAGGCTGGAGTGCAATGGCACGATCTCGGCTCACCGCAACCTCCGCCTCCTGGGTTCAGGCAATTCTCCTGCCTCAACCTCCTGAGTAGCTGGGATTACAGGCATGCGCCACCATGCCCAGCTAATTTTTTGTATTTTTAGTAGAGACGGGGTTTCACCACGTTGACCAGGATGGTCTCGATCTCTTGACCTCGTGATCCACCCGCCTCGGCCTCCCAAAGTGCTGGGATTACAGGCTTGAGCCACCGCGCCCGGCCTAAGGAATACATTTATAACAGCAACAAAAAGTGTCTTTAAGTCATAAAAAAAAATGTGTAAAGTCTGTTCACAGAAAATTATAAAATGTTACTGAAAGACATTTTGTAAAGGCATAGGCTGAGCATAGCAGCTCACAATATAATCCCAGCAGTTTGGGAGGCTAAGACAGGAGGTTCCTTGAGCTCAGGAGTTTGAAACCAGGCTGGGCAACAAAGTGAGACCCCATCTCTACAAAAAAATAAAAAATAAGCCAGGGGTGTTGGCACATGTCTGTGGTCCCAGCTACTTGGAAGCTGAGGTGGGAGGATTGCCAGAGTCCAGGAGGTTGAAACTAAACTGAGCTGTGATCCCAGGCACTCTAGCCTGGGTGATAAAACAAGACCTTGTCTCAGGGAAAAAACAAAAAAAGCCCCAAATAAATGTAGACATAATTTTGTACTATAAAGATAATTAATTTTCACCCAAATTTATTTTATAGATTTATTACAGCTAAAAGCATATTCTGATGACTTCTTTGTAGAACTTAAAAAGTTGATTATAAAATCAACCAAAGGACAAAGAACAGCCAAAATCCTTCTGAAAAAAAAATAAGGAAGGGTCTTGCCTTAGCAGATATTACAATTTATTATAAAGCTATAATAATTACAAAACTATGGTACTGACATAGATAAACTGTCTGATGAAACAAAACAACCTAGAGACAGACCTGTGTTATATAAATCTTTGTTACATGACATAGGTATGATAGCAGATCACTGGGAAAATTCAACATTTCATAAATGAACAGGGGGAAAAGACTGGCTATTTAAATGGGGCAGGGGAAAGTTACATATACACATTATAAACAAAAATCGGTTCCAAATAAATTAGTAATTTAAATGTCAAAAGTAAAATTTCAAAAGGAAATATAGGTAAATTTTTAAATTCCAAGGTAGGTAAGGATTTTGTAAATAAAAGAAAGTGATAAGCATAAAAGATTGATAAAATTTAACTACATGAAAATTAAAAATGGTTCATTAAAAAACAGCCTAAAGACTGAAAAAAATATCATAAAATGTAAAACATATGTGTACACTAATACATAATAGTGGATTAGCATTAAAAATGCATTAATAATTCTTATAAATCAATAAGGAAAAGAAAAACAACTCAATTAAAACAACCCAGTTGAAAACAAAATCAGGGCCGGGCACAGTGGTTCACGCTTCTAACCCCAGCACTTTGGGAGGCCAAGGCAGGTGGATCGCCTGAGGTCAGGAGTTCGAGAACAGCTTAGTTAAACGTGGTAAAACTCCGTCACTGCTAAAAATACAGAAATTAGCCAGGTGTGGTGGCAGGTGCCTGTAATCTCAGCTACTCAGGAGGTTGAGGCAGGAGAATCACTTGAACCCAGGAGGCAGAGGTTGCAGTGAGCTGAGATCGCGCCACTGCATTCCAGCCTTGGCAACAGCACAAAACTCTGTCTCAAAAAAAAAAAAAGAAAAAAGAAAACCAGATCAAGCTGAAAACCATGAGATGCTTAATGTTATTTGTAAATTGGGCAATGAGCATCTAGACCATGAGATATTATTATAAACAAATCAATTAGAAAAATTAAGATATATGACAACAAAAATCAGTGATGTGGATAAACATGATTTTAAAAAAATACTGTTAAGTATATTTAATTTACACTCTCACTTTAGAAAATAATTTTAAATTATTTTGTAAATGGTCCATTCCTGGGTATATACCCAAGAATAACTTTGTATCAGGAGAAATATTTCAGAATGCTCAAAGCAGCAATGTTAATAATACCAAAAACTAGAAACAACCTAAATGTCCATTAACGGGAAAGTGGATAAACTGTATAGTCAAACATGGATTATTAGATAGCAGTGAAAATGCTTGGGCAAGAGCTACATATAACATGGATGACTCATACTAAGATAATATTTGAGAAAAGGAGTCCCAGTCTTGTATACAGTATGACATCATTTTTATGTAAAGTTCAAAATGTGTTTTGACATTTATATGTTTATGTTTTGTTTTTTTTAAAGAAATGCATGATAAGCATAACCTTAGGCCACTGGTTACCACTGGTGTGGTAGGCAGATGGACAGAACAGGGAGAACAGGTAGATTTAAGTTAAACAGAGAGTGTTTTAGTTCTTGGGTTGGTTGGTGGGCTCATGAGGAAAGAAAGAAAAGGAAGGGCGGACGGACGGATGGACAGACGGAAGGAAGGAAGGAAAAGGAGCCAAGTATGAACTAACAATGATAGCGAGTCACAAACCAAGAATTATAAAAATACAATTCTCCCCTTCCTCAGATTAGATTAGGGGTCCTTAACACACTCAAAGGCCTGCCAAGCTCTGTCAATGCAATTACTATCTTGGAGCTATGTATATGTATCTGTGTCTCCCACTGAATTGAGAGCTCAAGGAGGGTAGGCGTGTTTTTATTATCACCAGCACCCATAAGGGTATCTAGTACATAATAGGTTTATTAAAGTAACAATAGGTAAAAAATTGATTATCCAGGAATTTCAAAGCAACAATAAAACAGCTCAAGGTATCAGTTATTATTCTATTTGGAAGTAACATTTAATGGAGAAAAAGATACAGCAAATCTGAAGGATGTACAAGTAACCTAAGAAAATAAAACCTAGACTCCTGATTTTATATTTTATTTTACCATTGCATATTCCAGAAAACCTGTTTCTAAATGGTCAGCAAAAGTTCATGAGATAACTCCAAGGTTAAAGTAGGAAGTTATATGAACCAGAAACAGTCTATAAATACCTTTAAATAGTACTAATCACATTTAGTAAAAAAAACTAGGCTAAAATATAAGCAGAAATTCATGAAATAACACTAAAAAATATGAATTGCTTCGCCTATCATTTTCAACACTGTAAGCCCTTTCATAAAACACCATTACACATAGGTGGAATGGCACAAATTAACTGATATTATAGGTATTATTAAAATACCTTACAAGTAGACAAAGACTTTTTAGGGTGGAAAAAACAGCATAATCAAAGATTAGGAGAGGATAGACAGGGATGAAATGACTTAAGTAATTCAGTTACCAAACAAGGTTATTATATAAAGGATACTGTACTATGGATAGAATACAAGAACAAGACTAGAATTATAGCAGGCAAATTTTGAATAAATTTGTAGGAAGAAATTCTTTACTGCGTGAAACACACAGTGAAACACGACAGGGAAATAAGATTGCCCTAGTCCAGGTTTCTAATTCAATACTTGTCTAGAATGTAGTTAGAATAATCTGGAAGTAGGGTGTTTCTCAAACTGGGGATTTTTGTAGGTGTTCCACAAAATAGGCTTATGATAAAGTAAGTGTGGAAAATGATGTACTAAATAAAGCTTATAGAGGTTTCTTTGCTGCAAGTATTCTCAGAGGCTTTATTATGCTACAGGTTATTGTGAATCCCAAAATGAAGTATACACAATGTAATATTTCCCAAATTTTGTGATCACATTTTAGAGTATCAGAACACTTTGGACAAAAGTAACCTTCATCTTCTTAATTCTATAATTAAATTATTCCATTCAAAAATAAATTGAATGTGAATTTATTATTAAAAAAACCTTGAGCTTGATTTTTTCAATTCAAAGATTGAAGATCTAGGTTCTTACAAACATAGGAAAACTATCCTCACCACCATCTCCTTCAATAGAAGAATTTCTGCAACAATTATTACATTTCTATGTCTCCTCTTTCATAGTAGCTATAAAGCTTTGCTATAAGAATCAAAGTTGCTAGGGGTATGTGTTAAAGCAGCATTCCCCAGGCACAAATAAGAAAGAAAAAAGATATTAAAAGAATAAATTTAATTCCATTTATTTATAGCTCATTGGAAATGCTCATTATAATTCTGAATACCACCAAATATCTTCAGTATACCAAGTTAAAAACCCTAAGTTCTTTTAATTTATACTATGTATACATTTTTCTTATATTGGCTTAGTAGTTCTTAGAAAAGAAAATCTCATTAATTTGAACCTTTTTATATAGAATCTGTGATTATTCAGACAGGGTAAAGCTAAAATTTACATTTAAATTATAAATGTTAAAATGTTTGCAGCCCAATTGAGTCCTATAAATAAGAGTCTAGAAAAAATGTTGTTTTTTTTTTTTTAAATAAATGTTTTAAGTTTTTAAAACACACATTTCATAGTAAAAGCTATGTGCTATGGCTTGCATGTTCCCTCTAAAACTCATGGTGAGACTTAATCCCCAATGTGGCAGTATTGAAAGGTGGGGTCTTTAAAAGGTGACTGGATCATGAGGGCTCTGCTCTCAAGAATTATTAAACCACTTATATGGGTTATCATGGCAGTGGGGACTGGTGGCTTTATAAGAAGAGGAAGAGAAGTCTGAGCTTAGCCTCCTCACTGTGTGATTTCCTGCACCACCATGGGACTCTGCAGAGCCCTTGCCAGCAAGAAGGCTCTTACCAGTTGTGGCCCTGCAACCTTGGATTTCCCAGCCTCCATAACTGTAAAAAATACATTTCTTTTATTTATTAATTACCCAGAAGTATTTATCATAAGCAACAGGCAAGGAACTAAGACATTATTAACATGTTAGCCTTAACTAGCTTTATCAACAAAAAAGGTCTCTATGTTAGAATTTCTGCCATTTCAATAGATATCTTTACAAGTATCTGAAATAAGTGAGAGAGATGTGTTGCTAGAGCGTATCTTGCTGTTTCTGCTATTTTTGGGGGAGGAAGAAATTTGATTCTTTGCTTTACAATGTATTAGTAAACAAAGGTAAGGAACAGCAGGTCTGATGCTGCTATCTTTAGAAGGGTCTGCTTATAAGGCTGGCCCTTGGCTGGTGTCTGGGAACTTGACTTTTGGCATGTTCCCTACCTTGCTCTGCCTGCCTGGGACACAACCCTGCGGGGCCAGCTGGCTTAGACTATAAAAATAACGTGATTGGTGGTGAACACGTACTTTCCTTCTGGGTCTGGAATTCAAATGACTGTGGTTAGGCACACAGGCAGAGGTGTCTATATGACCAGCCCCCAGTAAACACCCTGCATTCTGAGTTATAAGCAGGCTTCCCCGGGGCAGAAAAACTACACAAGTATTACTATATTTTATTGGGAAGGGAAGTGCACACTCTGAAAGGGAGAATTTTGGAACATTGTGCCTGGATTCTTCCACTCTGTCTGATCTTTACTCTTTGCCATAATAAACCACAGCCATGATTAACATGTCTTTGATTCTTCTGAGTCTTTATAGCAAGCCATCAAATGTGTGGGGAGGCTGTGGGACCCCTGAAACAATAATTCATTGGCTTCTCATTCAAGTTTTAGGAAGCATAGAAAGAAAGCAAAAACCCAGATCAAGCAGGGAGATATGAATAAAAATTTAGTCAGAGTTTTTAACAAAAAGGTGTCTCTGCCAACTTTTATTTCTATATGCATATATGTATCACACTGGCCTTCAAGGTGCTTACATTCTTATATATGAAAACGTACAAATATACAATGAACTGTGATAGGTGGTACAGTAGGTGTATACAAGGGCCCATTGATTGGGGAATATATGGGCCAGGAAAAGTAGCTTAAGATGTTGAAAGATGAGGTGACCCAAATAATGGTGATAGTGATGGGAGGTCTTTTCTGTTAGAGGGTTCAGAGTATACAAAGATATGCTGGATAAGGCAGCATAATGTATTCAGTGACACTCCAAGCATGGCAATGCAGAGAGCATGACCAATTTTTGGCAGTAGCTATAATATGAAGTGCCCTATATACCAGGCAAGGAAGCTGGGTTTATTTTTTCTTTATATCATCAACAATGCAGAACCACTGAAAGCAGGAGTAGAGGGAGTTGGAGAACTCCCTCAATAGATCAGGTAAGAGGTGATGAGGTAATAAAAGTAGAATAAAGAATCGGAGATGACTAACATTTTATTATTCAAAGAAATATGGTACCTATCATTCTAAATCTCAGCATCTTATAGTAAAACACATTCCCCAAACATTGTAAGACATCCCTAATGAAGACTAGTCATAAGGCAATACATATAAACATCTGTGATTAATTTTATTTTTCTAATTTTGTCTATCTTAAGCAGAAGTTTACATTCTTTGACCATCTCCAATTGCTAAAAGGAGAAGCAGAACAAACGTGTTCAGTGGCAGGACAATATTGCCTTATAATTAGAAATTTCTACCAGATAATCTCTACATAAGAAATAAATGAGGTAGAGAAGAATGAGTCTTACCTCATTCACTCTATAGGGAGGTAACTGTTAAATTTTCTGCTTTACCATTGTTCATCAGTTCAAGATAATCTCCACTTTAGTGTTTTAGCTTTTCTAAAACTCAAAGCATCATGGCACTTTATAGTTGCAATTTTCATTGTAAAAGCAGAAACCAGCTTTGTGTACTTAGGATAAAAAGTATAAATCAGAATATCAAAAAACTCTGAAACAAATTCCATTTTATTGTCATATAATTAATTAGAAAGTGATAACTAGGCCGGGTGCAGTGGCTCACGCCTATAATCCCAGCACTTTGGAAGCCAAGGTGAAAAGATCACTTGATCTCAGTAGTTCAAGACCAGCCTGGCCAACATGGCGACCAATCCTGTCTCTACTGAAAATACAAAACTTAGCCAGGCATGATGGCAGGCACCTGTAATCCCAGATACTCAGGAGGCTGAGGCAGGAGAATCACTTGAACTCGGGAGGCAGAGATTGTAGTGAGCCAGGATTGCCCCACTGCACTACAGCCTGGGCAACAGAGCAAGACTCTGTCTCAGAAAAAAAAAAAAAAGGAAGAAAGTGACAACTAGCAATAATTTGCAAAAAGTTACTTCAAATATACCTTAATGTTAAAACAGCCTAGAAACAACAACACAAAAGCAAAAACAAGTTTGAGACTTGTAGATGAGAATCCTCCTGAGAATGAACCATAACCAAAATTTTCTATGTATCTATGATATTTTTTGGCTTATTTCATAACCTCTGCATTTTTCATTGGGAACTCTGCAAATTTTACATTTCTGATTGCTGCTATAGGCTTCATGTTCGACTCTGCTTTAGAAACTGACTGTAAATAACAGTTATATGCGGCCGAGTGTGGTGGCTTATGCCTGTAATCTCAGCACTTTGGGAGGCTGAGGCAGGTGGATCACAAGGTCAAGAGATCGAGACCATCCTGGCCAACATGATGAAACCCCATCTCTACTAAAAAGGTAAAAATTAGCCAGGCATGATGGCGTATGCCTGTAATCCCAACTACTTGGGAGGCTGAGGCAGGAGAATCACTTAAACCAGGGAGGCAGAGGTTGCAGTGAGCTGAGATAGCGTCACTGCACTCCAGCCTAGCGACAGAGAGAGACTCCGTCTCAAAAAAAAAAAAAAAAACAAAAAAACACAAAAAACAGATATATACCTCTAGAATTAAGTACAAGGTTGATTTTGTCAACAAACCAGGTTTTTAGTAGGTGACTGATGTGATTGAGGTTCACTTTAAAAATCTACTCAAAAATATGCCTCATTGTCAGACTTCAAATTAGAGAAGTGCTTGAGGATTACATATCATCTTGATATGTGAGACTATTTCTAATTGATAAGGAAACAACTTTCTTTCAAAAATCAGAAATCTATACACAGATTTAGACTCAAGTACATTTTTAGTTATTGAGCTCAAGGAAAAGGAGCATAAATGACTAACAAAAAGTTGATCATTATCTCAAATTTAAGTTGCATTCTTCAATAAAATATCCAAAAAGAGTAACTGATATTTAAAGTACATCATTTCAGATTATAGTTACTTTGTCATATGACACATTTGAAGTGAACATCAGTTATATCTGCACACAGGAAACTTCTTTTCATTCTATTCCCATGCAGTGCATGCAGCTAAATATAGTTTGTGGAAAGCGACCTGCTTTACAATGCTTAGCACTTAGAGTTCAGTAAGTTCAAAGTAAGTATTAACTGTTAATAGAAAAGGTGGTTAGCTGTGGCAAAAGAGGACCTGGCAAATCCATCATAAAAAAAATAACGAAGGAACATACTGAATTACCTCATTATTCTATCACCTATTGTTGTTCCTCTGATATTAAATCTAGTGAAGGGAACACAATAACTGAAATCACTTACAAAGACTTCAAAGAACCAAATACTTAAAGCATAAGGTCACCCTTTTTATAACCCGTCATCTCAATCTAAAAGAAAACTTTTGTTTCCCTTTGTGACTTAGGGCATAGGCAAGAAATATGTCAGTCAATTAAATGTGTATGAAGAAATTAAGGAAACAGAAACACTAATTGAAGACAGAATAGAAGGAAGATATTACACTTAATCCCTTTTATCTTTTAAATAAATCAGAACCCAATCCTGTCACAGTATGGGGAACTGCACTGGCTCATTATGAATACCATCCACTGGAACACCTACATTATGCTCCTCAAGGCTGAGGAGCTCTTTGGAAAAATAATTAAGCCCTAAACTGACTCACTTGGCCTAACCACAAGACTATATAACAAGTAAGCAAAGAATAACAGGGCTTTTAACTCCCTAGGAGTCCAGTTCTTTCTCTTTGACCACTTCTTTTCTTTCTGCAATTTTCTTTAATAAAGAGTAAACTGCAATAATGAGAAACATGGAAAGAGCAGTTATAATGACAACTGAATAAATGCTGCCAAATTTACAGTACAAGGAATTTTGGCTTTAAAAGTGAGGGCTATGCTCCATGGTCCACAGTAGGAATATGGAACCAAATTTTTATAAAAATAATACTTTTAAAAAGTTATTAAAGGGCAATATAGGATTAATATCCTTTAGGGAAAAAATTGTTAGATCTTCCTGAGGCTATAATTAAAAACCATTCAAGACTGTGTGAGGACTTATTCAGGAAGCTTTCTTAGATGTTTGTGTTTTGTTCAGAGTAATTTAGGGTTTCTTTTGGATTTAGAAAGAGTAAGAGCTACCAACCATGCCAGCAAATCATTTACAATAGATTTGGCATTGTGAAAAAAAAAATTACATGAAAATTATCTAAACAGAGAACTCAACCACATTCTTTTCAAGGGCACATATTTATGTTTCTTAACCCAGCATATGGCCAGGCACGGTGGCTCATTCCTGTAGTTCCCCAGCACTTTGGGAGTCTGAGGCTTGAGGCCAGTAGTTCAAGACCAGCCTGGTCAACATAGTAAGACTCTGTCTCTTCGAAAACTAAAAAAAAAAAAAAAAATTAGCAGAGTGTGGCAACATGCACCTGCAATTCCAGCTACTTGGAAGACTGAGAGAGGAGGATCACTTCAGCCCAGGAGTATGAGGTTGCAGTGAACTATGATCATACCACTGCACTCCAGCCTGGGCAACAGGGCAAGACCCTGTCTCAAAAAATAAAACAAAATGAAATAAATAATACAGCATATAAAATCACTAAGAGATACACATACTAATTTTTTGTTTTGTTTTGCTTTTTTCCTAAATGAATCAGACTTATTTTTGACATTAGGACTAATTTTAGTTTTTTAAATACCCTGATTAGAGTACATACATTTCTTCCTTTTATCAATTTATTTCCCATTTACCATTCTATGTTCTTGCCTTACACAAAGTTAAAGGGAACCCAAACATGTGGAGATTCATAGATTTCATTGTTTTAAACTCTGGATTTCTGCCAAAAGAAGCATTTTACCACAGACTACAGTTTGACTTCTCTCTATAATACTGATTACTATAGAGCAGGTATTTGCAAGGTGTGGCTCTTGGGCTAGATCTCTGCCAAATGACATTTTTGAAATGAACCTTAGGCTAAGAATAGTTTTTACATTTTTAAATGGTTACATTTTAAATGGTCATATAAGTACCTACCATAATGGTCTCCATTTTGTCTCCTGTCCAGCAAACCCTAAAATATTTACTATATGGCTCTTTACAAGTAAGTCTGTTGCTCTGCTATGGACTCCCAGTTACATTTATATAGACTTGCTGTAGTTAATGAGAAGAGCATTCCATTTAAAAATATCTATGTTAGTTGTTAAGGTCTTCATTTTCTAAGACATTTCCTTCTCATGCTTGATCTCAGCCCAAAAGTGAAAACCTGGGTCATGTTTATTTAACCAAATTATAAGAATGCAAATATTTTTAAAAATTACTCTATATTGCAAGGAACTGTTCTGATATTTTTAGTAAATGTGTATCAGAAACGACTTAGCTATAAAGCCTTTTAAAGTTTCATTTAAAAAACTCAATTTGGGACAAAAACTGATGAGGTCAACTATATAGTTCTTCATATAAAGTAAAAATCTAATGAAGTACACACTTTCATAATATTTAACTTTAGAACCATTTCTCTACCCCAACTAAACTAATATTGACTAGGCTTTGCAAATGGCAACATGGAGGAAACTTTAAGATACGCATCCTTTTAGGTGGGCATTTCATCCATGCGTGGAATGTATCCTTGGACTCTAGGAACCAAATGGTATAATTTTTGCAATAGAGCTCCACAACCCTTAATGTCTTAGGAAACAGAAATTCTCCAAAGTCATATGCCTAATTACAAGCTGGTAAGTGATTTTTTTCATGTTCTTAAGAAGCAAAATCTCTTAAACTTTCTCTCTAGAATAAAAGTCAAACTACTCCTCCAAATTGAGTAGTAAGATAAACTGGCAGGAATGTCAATGATGAAAAGCCCTTAGAAAGGTACAGAAATATTAAAAGTATACTTTTTATAGTTGTTCAAGATTAAATCAAGATGGTGACAAAAAAGTTAAGAATTATAAAAATGATTTAGATGTAAGTCAGAGGAAATTTCACCATTTACGAATATTTGGTAAAGAGCTAGAAAATAATGCAAATCTCAAAGGAAAATTAATGTAATTGTCACTCTAATCACTTTTGAATCACCTCAGTATGCACATCTTTATATATATATATATATATATACACACACACACACACATATAAAAATGTACTTACTTTCATATATTAAATATTTTCTATATTCCTATAAATGGCTTGAGGGATAAGAATTTTATTATTCTTTTGTTACTCTTTCAGGAAGTTTACTACTATATCTTACAAAACAAAATAACATGTAGGACCAACATAGGCTAAATACTCAAATGAATGTACAGAATATTAAATAATATTTAATTTTTAAAAACCAAGGAACTAAATATGATCTCAGAGTAGTTTCAAATCTGGATCTAATCATGAGAGTATGAATTCAAGAGTATATGCAGCATGAAGTGGGCTCAGTTCCAGGATGCTGTACTGGAACTTCTAAAAGATTCTGCCAGTCTAGTTCAGCACCTGGGTTTCCTGGGTCAATGAGGCTATTGGGAACCAACTTTGCGGCAGATCCAAACGCTAAAAGAATCCCTAAAACATATAAATCATCTAAGTATTATGAAAATGATAAAGCTCTATAGAAAGATTACAGTTCTGTATTCTCCAGGACCCACGCTCCCTCAAATCCTCCTTTCTCATTAATGTTATAGTACTGTGTTTCAAAAAACAAAACTCCTTAGGTCTAGAATATACAAAACCCTTTGCTTAGTTTAGCACCTAAGTTTCCTCAGCTATAAAGCAGGATTGGTATAAAGGTGTTATAATTAGCCTGCATAGAAGCTGCTAAATAGTTATGATTTTCTCAAAGTGTCTAATATCCATGAAAAACATTACTAGAAACTGGACCCTTAAATTTTATTTTCAATTATGACCTTAACATCATGTTCCACTACTTTAATATAGAAAAAATGGAAGGCCATAAATGTATAAGCTTAATTAAGTTATAGAATCTAGCTCTCTACCCTGGGTGTGTTTTGGAAATGATCAGTTTGATTTTCAAAATGTGCTAAACTTGCTAACCTCATCTGCATATATTAAGTGGTAACAACATTCTAAGGAACTTCCTCTGGTATGGAAAAAATAGAACTAATTCTTACTTGCCTAAAATATATATTAAGAATGCTCAAGATTAATGTGTACAGTTAAAGAGAAGATGTTTGATTAATCTCTAAGTATAAATATGGAGGGAAATTCTTGCGTCATATCTATTAAAAAAATATTTACCTTGGCAAAGTAAACATTTCCCAAATATGACTAAAGAAAGAAACATACTCTTTCATAATTAAGAAAAGACAGTTCCCCTGAAATGCAGGCTATCCTCTTCAGGATTTTTGCCTCTCTTCTGTCAGTCTTTATCCCTAGAGTCATTCTTACTGTAATTCTTTTAAAAATTAAAGTGGCCTCATAGACTGTCATTATTGTTTAATACAACTATCATTTATTTAGTGCTATTAACATGAGCCTGGTCACATCCTGGTTGACTGATTGACAGATATGGTTTCAAATTCTTATAATAATTTTAGATAATCATAACCCTATTTTATAGATAAGGAAACTAAATCTTTAAGAGTCATTAAGTAATCAGAATGAGAAAGCACTACTGGTAGGTGGTAAAACCACTATTCAGACTCATCATTATGCTCTTTCTTGACTATGAATGGTAAATGAATCTTTCATTATATTTTTCAGTTGACAGATACTTTAGGGTATCTTATAAACAGCAATATATTAGGCATTATAAATGTGAAATATTTCAAATAGAATCTCACTCCTTTGTAAACTAGGATTTTAAGATTAAAACTACATTCTCTGGAAGTGGACAGAGCTTAACAATGAGATATGACAGTACTAATAATAGAAACAGTTCTAAGTATGAAATGCAGTATATTTTAAAAATTTATCTCCCACAAAAGAAAATATATCCTTGCGATCACATAAAATACAGAAAACTATATAAACATGTTGGTAATTCAATTTTTTTATTGCTGCTACAATACTTACTATCTTTTTTCATTTTCTAAATTCAGTCACTAAGTTTAGTAGAAATCAAAGAAAAACAGTGTTCTCAAAAAGGGAACTACTAACACACTACCTTAATCTAAGGTCAATAGAAAAGCAGAAAAAATTAACATTAAAACCAAAACAAAACTGATAAAGGCCTGGATATCTAGAAGATAATCTGACAGCTAAGTATAACCTTGACTTCATAAATAACCCGTGGGTTATTCTTAACATTCTTTTCTCTTGGTCTGTAAATTCAAAAGCAAGCCTCAGTGCTAGAGATATGGAACAATGAATACTTTTTATTTCCCTATTAATGCATAGTGTTCAAACAACGTAATATGTAAAATCATTTACAGTAAACTGTAAAGTTTCTCTAAGGTTATATGAATGAGACACCCTTAGAGGAAGGAACTGTCAAAAATGGAGAGACTCCCTTACATGACTTCAAATAAATCCTTATGAAATATATTTTTTACAGGTCATGTTAATTAAAAATTTACCAACCTATCACCAGGTCCTGCTCGATACCTTGCACCTGGGATCAGGACTGGGTCATCATCACTGTCATCTGTGTCCTGGAGAGCAGAGTCCCTAGTGGATGTTTCTTCATGAGCTGAAGGCCCAATGGCTTCTGTTTGGAACTGAGGCTCCAGATTGGTGTTATTTTCATTGGTAGCACTCTCAGTGCTAGTCTGATCTGAAGTTTCTGGTTCCTTGGCTTTTTCAGATGAAGTAGATTCTTCTGGAACCCCACAAGGGCTATCAAGATTGAGGTCATTTCTTTCTCCTGAGTTGGAATCCAATGGCTTGGCTGTGAACTTATCTGATTGTGCTGTTAGAAAATAAAGTTGCATTAACAGGTGGTAATGTGGGCAATATTAATTATTTAACCTAACTTAGGAGCTGACAAACATTCTAATATGATGTCTAATTCCTCTTATAAGGGGAGGGAAATTCCACAACACATTTGGACATGGCCTCTAACTCTAGAGAGATTAACAGCAATTAAGGTTTTTTATTTTCCCATACAAAGCATTTATCTAAAAGGAGCAACTC
Source organism: Cebus imitator (assembly GCF_001604975.1). Taxonomy (NCBI): domain Eukaryota; kingdom Metazoa; phylum Chordata; class Mammalia; order Primates; family Cebidae; genus Cebus; species Cebus imitator. The sequence continues at coordinate 4,384,938 of NW_016107399.1, read as the reverse complement.
ACCTATATTGATATGGTTCTGAACTGGGTTTTCTGCAGATGTTTCTTCCTGATATTTTGTCACATCCTCTGATGAGTCTTCAGGAGCTTCTGGAGATAAACCAAATTACAGTCATCCCTTGGTATCCATGAGGGATTAGTTCTAAAACTGCTGAAAATACCAAAATCTGCAGATCCTCAAGTCCCTCATATATAATGGCATAATATCTGCATATAACCTATGCATATCCTTCCTTATACTGTAAATCATCTCTAGATTACTTATAATACCTAATACAATGTAAGTGCTATGTAAACAGTTGCTAGGCTGTTATTATTTTTAAATCACTGTTCTTTTTTATTGTCATATTGCTTTTTGGGTGGGAGTATTTCCATGGAACCCATGGACATATAGGGCCAAATTTATTATTAAATCCAATTTTTTTGTAGAAAAGTAAACATTGGCCAGGCACGGTTGCTCATGCCTGTAATCCCAGCACTTTGGGAGGCCAAGATGGGTGGATCACAAGGTTAGGAGTTCAAGACCAGCCTGGCCAAGATGGTGAAACCCCGTCTCTACCTAAAATACAAAAATTAGCTGGGTGCAGTGGCAGGCACCTGTAATCCCAGCCACTTGGGAAGCTGAGGCAGGAGAATCACTTGAACCCAGGGGGAAGAGATTGCAGTGAGCTAAGATTGTGCACTGCACTCTAGTCTGGGCAACAGGTCAAGACTCTATCTCAAAAAAAAAAGAAAAGGAAGGAAGGAAGGAAAGAAGGAAGGAGGGAGGGAGGGAGGGAAGGAAGGAAGGAAGGAAGGAAGGAAGGAAGGAAGGAAGGAAGGAAGGAAGGAAGGAAAAGGAAAGAAGGAAGAAAAGTAAACATCAACTTAATACTCCAGCTTTCCTATGGATAAATGGTTCTTAACCCTTTCTGAGTCAGAGGAACTTTTGACATTCAGCTAAAACCTCCCCTCAGAACAAGGCAAATATGTATTTGCACACACAAAATTGTACAAATACTATCACGGACAGATGGCCCCACTGCTTCTTCCTGAAGTCCAGGCATTGAGCTTCACGAACTCTATGTGCAGAATCTCTGCTTTAGATTATCCCTTATAGCTAACATTACTTGATCCTGCATTTTACTAATCTTCCCAAAATCTAAACTTAAAACTGAGCATTTTTCTTCCCCTCTATCATATATTTGGTAAAATCTAAACTATCATGAACAAGCAGTTAAGCTGAACATACTATAAATTCTATTTTGGCCATTGAAAATAATTCTAGAATTTAACCGTGAGATGCATGAAGGATCAGTATTTCTTGTTCCTTATTGGATATTTGCTTACCAGATAGCTGTCTTACACATATTTAATTTTAAACTCTGTTATACTAAGGTACCTACACATACATAAGAAATATAATTCATTTGTTCCTTCATGTATCAAGCATTTACTGAACATCTACTGTGTTCTAGTCTCTGTGCTAGACATTAAATTTCATATAATTGTCATACAAAAATATTCTACTAGAAAAGGATTCTGAAAAATCCCATAAGTGGTACTTCATCTATTAAACAGATTCACTTGTAACCTGTTTAGATGTTATTCCTTTTTTCTCCCTCCATAAACCACTAACACAATCAAGACAGATACAGTGGATTTCACTGCTACGTATAAAAAAATGGCAAAGATTAATTCAAACTAACATTTGTATCTCATCCATTTACAGTAAGATGAACACCTATCCTGGCCACTGTGTCCACACAGGGGATTGTGCTTCACTGTCTCCTTTTTTTAACTGCTTAAGGTCCCCATCTTTTGGATCTGCTATTTATCAGTTTAACAGCTGGGCTACAGAAGCAAAATTAATTTATTAAAAACAAGAAACGAAAATACAGCATCAAAGGGAACAGAAAAGTAGGTAAATGTCCAATGATGGGGTTTTATAACAACAAAAGCAAAATAACACCTTACTTGTTTCATTGTCTCCTTCTGGTGGTTGCATTGCGCTCTGTGGGACCAAAGATTCCTCCTGACCCTCAGATTTACAGTGGCTCCCAATGCCTCTAGAACTTGATGCTATACTGCTCCTATCATCGAAAACAAGATAAGTGATTCCACCAATAAGTTAATAAATATGATCTTTTAGGATAATTTTTATATTTTACAACTAGAGAGGTAGATCAAAAAGTTCACAATACAAATAAAATGTAGGATTTATTATTTTAATAGCATTTGTAAACATCATTTCAAACAAATCAAGATGACTATCATAACACACTTTACACTTAAAAAAAAAGATTCACCACTGTTTGGACCCTTTGATTATCTACTATGTATTTCTACATGTCTCTGTATTGAATTTTAAGTGAACTACATTGTCTCCTTTCTTGTCTTCACTACAGATGGTTCACCATATACAAATCCTTAATGGTTATACAGATTTTTATCATATCCCCTTTTAGACTCTATTATTCCAGGCTACTTTTAAATTAATACTTGAACAAAAGCCTGGCCATTTCTTTGGTCTTTTAAATGCTCCCTGTGGATCACTTCCAGTTTTGATTTGCTATTCAAACATGGCAGGTGACTGAGCATCATGGTTCTGTAAAGGACAGGGTAGTATTTTCTGCCTCAGTTTTAATAAGCACCTGATGATGACCATAGTTCTATTAGCATTTCTGGCTATAGGAGAATATGAGGCCAATTTAAAGAAATAATTTACAATGAGTATTCTGTGACAAATTATGGCATATATGTGAGAAGAGGACTGAATGAGAAAGAGGACATGTATAACAATCTGACTTGAGATTTAAATTATATTCATAGAAATGCGACAATTCTTTAAGTTTAAAATAAATGTGAACAAGAAAAAAAGTTACAATAGCCTAAAAAAACATTAATTATAGACAAATACTAGTAACTCAATAAACAATACAAACTACCATAGACTTTTTGCCATGATAAAAACTCTTTTAGGCTGATTGCAGAAGTCAATTTGACTTTTTTAAAAAAGAAAGTACATATATAATAGTATTTAAATAAAATTGTATATTCATACGGGTGTGTATATGCAGAGAAAAATGTCAGGAAGACTATGCACCGGTGTTGAGTGTCATGTCAGTAGAAGTAGTAGAATTACTGCAAGTAAATCTTTTATACTGAAGTGTGAGTGTGAGTGTGTGTGTTTGTGTGTGTGTGTTAAGCATGTATTTCTTTTTAACCAGAAAGAAATATATTGCTATACTGGCAAAGAAAAGCTAATGTGATATATATATTTATTTTTTCCATTGAGAAAGCTATGATTCAGGCATAAATAAAATACTCAGTGTATACATTATAATAACTAAAATGTGATACTGAGTAGGAATAGAGACATATTAGTGGAAAAGATATAGTAACTGAATACATACATTTAGCAAACGTTAACATGGCATTTTAAATCACACAGAAATGAAAAGATTGTTCAATAAACGGTACTGAGACAAGGGAACAGCTACGTGGTAAAACCAAAGCTATGGCTTCATATTATATATTATAGGAAAATAAATTCTAGAAGGAATATATAGTTTTTGATACCAAATTATAGAAAATATGAGAGGAATATAAGAAGAAGCTTTTCCCTTAATTTTAGGAATAACAAGGCTTTCCTTTGCAAGATACCACAGGCAGAAACCATAAAGCAAACTCACTGTAAATAAACTGAAAAACAAACACCAAATTGGGAAAAATATTTGCAACAAATGAAAGGCAACTGGTATAATCCTCATTTAATTCTATAATAAGTAAATAGCTCTAATAAATCAATAAGAAAAAGATAAACAACACAGTAGAAAACTGGGCAAAGTATCTGAAAGACAATTTACAAAAGATGAGAACTGTAGCTAACAATTACTGAGAACCTTCTCAGGTGCCAGTCAACATGCTAGTAAGTGCTATGTATTTTCTCTGCATTATCTCATTAAATCTTCACACTAAACCTATGACGTAGGTTCTATTAAATATGCCCATTTTCAAGGGATAAAATTTGAGATTTACAGAGGTTCAAAAGCTTGCCAAGTTCAGAGTCCAAGCTCTTAGCATGTTCTATTGCCTCATCTGTCACCAAAGAAACTAAAATAAAAGCAAGACACAATCCTGGTATAGATGAAAAAGACTGTATACTTTTATTTTTTTAAGTTCTGTTTGTTTGTTTTTACAGTGAATGTTGACTTTTATAATAATAAAAATGCTAACTGCTTTTCTGACAAAGAAATAAGAAACTGATGAATGAGAATATAACTCATGGTCAGTTTTTAGAGAAGGAAAAGTAGCATTCAAAAGAAGAATGGGACTAATGATTTTCTCTAAAAATAAACAAACAAAAAAACCAAAAAGTTTAGATAATATTCTTCAGAAGATGCCAGGTCCTTATGTACAGAAACATGAGAATGGAAAAGACATGGTAAGTATGATGACCTTCTATCATCTTAAATTATATATTAAGAAAAGGGCCACAAACATCATGATTTTAAAATGGTGAGGCACTATGATTTATAAAGAAGTCCTACTGACTGCACCTTCAAATATGTATCTAGAATCCAATCTTTTTTTTTAAACCACCTCCACTGCTCCCATCCTTGTCTAAGCTATCACCACCTCTCACCTTTCTTACTGCCACAGGTTTTTAACCACTCTTCTGGTTTCTACCTATGGCACATGCTCAACACAATAATCAGAAATATCCTTTTCCTTTTAAATATCCTCCTCAATATCCTGGCTGACCATATCTACTACTACTGTCTCTACTGGTCACTCCTCTGCAGCTACACCGGTCTTCTTAAGATCCTTGAACATACTAGGTCTGATGCTTCTGCTTCAGAGTGTTTGTACTGGTTTTCTCCCTGCCCCGATTGATCTGCTCCTAGATACACATATGTGGCTCACTCCTTCTCATTCTTCAAGTGACATTTTGCCAAAATGTCACCTTCTCAATGATGCCTAGGTTTCCCAATCACCTTTACCTGCTCTATTTTCCTCCACTGTTCGTAGTACCTTCTAACATACCATATGGTACATTTATTTATTATGTTTATAGTAAGCTTCCTCCATCTAGAATGTAAGCCCAATAAAGCAGGGGTTTCTTGCGATATTTTTTTCACTGAAGTATTTCCAATGTCTAGAATAGTCCCTGGAACATAGAAGATATCCAATGGTATTTTAAGATCTCACTTGATCAAATATTTTAATGTAAAATATATACACACATACATAAATACAAACAGAAACCAGTGAATTTGAATAAACATATCACATATCAACATATAATTCATTACATATTAATAGACAGTCTATAACCACATATTACATATATTATAGTAACAGATAACATCATATATTAATATACAATTAAATATTAAATATATGAATATAATATATTAATTGTGAATAATTAATATATTGGTCATAAAACAATTGATATAATTATATATTAACAAATATATAATTATATATTAACCAATATAACCATATTACATATTAAGAAATACTATATCAATATATTAATATATTACTATCCCTAAATTTAAATTAAAAATTTTATATGCTCTCTCAATTGAATGGTCATGAAAGAGTATAAAAAGCTTACATAACTTGCTTTTTTAAATATAAAATTTCATTAATGAACAATAAATACAATCAGAAAGGTTATTAAAGAGAAGCTATATGACTATTAAAGAAAAAGTTCAATCTTACTAGTAATCAATTAAATAAATACCAAAAGTATTTTTAAATCAAATATACAAGTTAAAAATAAATAATATATTGAACACTAGCCTGGGGACAGTAAATTGTATAATTCCATATGTGCCTAGTAGGAACACAGTAAACAAAGATTCTTTGGGAAATAATTTGGCAATATCTTTTAATCTAGAAATAGTTCATTTCTGAAATACCTCTCAAATAAATAATCTTGAAGGCAGGAAAAAGCTTTATAAACAAATATATTCATTAAAGCTTTATTTAGTAAAAAATGGTAAGGAAATTTATTGCCCAATTAAAGGGAAATGGCTAAGTAAACTATAGTACATCTACTTGATGGACTATTACATAGCTAGCAAAATAATATTTATTAAAACTAAGTAGTAACATGGGAATATTTATTATAAAGTTAAATCAAACAAATGCAGGGGAAAACACAGTACATTTAGTACCACTAAAATTATATTCCAAAACTCAAAACAAAAATCATACATATACACCTACCTAGGACCACAACTGCAAAAAATTTCAAAATGTTGTTTACATTTTTGCACTAATTTTCTACAGGTGATTAATTATTATTATCTTTTGCATTTTCTATCAGAACTATTCTAGGATGAGGAGCACCAGCATCATCTGGAAAGTTTTTCGTAATGCAAATTCTCAGACCCCCACCCCAAACCTAATTCTGAGAGTGGGGTCCAGTAATATGCATTTTAACAAGCTGTCCCAGTGACTCTGAAGCACATTAAAGTTTGAGAACCAATATCTTAGAGCAAAACAAAACATAAAGATGACGAAGTGTTAATAATTAAAATCTAATACAATCCTACAAAATGGCTAAGAACATCTTTACAAAAATATTAACTTACCATTCATCTGTAAAGTTCAGTTTTATTGTGCTTGTAGTTGTTCCTTCTGTGCTGTAGTGCAAACTTAAAACTGGTTCACCTGTCCCTGGTTTGGGGCTCAGCTTTTCATTATTGTTATCTGAAAATTGTGTTTAAAACATTTGAAAAAGTCTCTGAAACCAGTAAAAAGACGACATTTCCTAAAATTTATAAAACTTATATTAGGTTGTCCTTGTCATAATTCTTTTTCACATCTCTTATGGTTCTCATTTAAAATTCGAAGGCAAGTGTAGAAATACTCCTTATATTTCAAAGTAGCACTGCATCAAATTCTAGCTTTGTGTACATGACTCCCTTTGATTCATATGGAAATCACACACATTGAGAACCATATTTAGTCATTAGGGGAATCAAAAAGTATTAACATGCAATGACATAGGTTACAAACCGGTACCCTTATTTAATGGAATGCTCATAATTCCTCAGCTGCTAGAGCATCAATAATAACTAATTTTGGCTCCTTCAGAAACACGAGTTGTAAGATACAAGGGCTCTTCGAAAAGCTGTTTGGCAAAAACTTTGCTACAATGAAATGTTATCAAATTCTCTCTGTTCTTTCAAACTCACAGGTTTATAATTTAGGGAGGAATCATAGTGTGCACTTGATGGGGGAAAGAGGGTATTTATTGTGCTTTGACTTTTTCTAAAATACTCTTTGTTATAATATATTTTGGTACATTTTGGTTTCTCTTCCTGACTAATCTTGCAAGGATCTGTTTAATTGTGGAAACAGCAATTTCATTTTAAAAGTCTATAGGTGATGTCTATAATATACATCTATCTCAGTGTATGAAATCTTTTTTAAATGACAAAATCAAGAAACTCTACACAAATTAATAGAGTATTTAAAGCAAACTTCCCCACCTCCCAAAAAAAAGAGTACATGGATGTTCAAAGACACAATTAAACAGAGCTTTACATTTTTTTTCATTTTATGATGAACAGCCTGGGAAACATTAAAATACATAGGCAATACAAATGGATCCATAATCAAACGTGACATTTCTGCCAGTTGCTTGCAGAAAGAAAATTCTTCTGTGAGATAATCTTTTTTCTTGATACCAGTTCAAGGACTGATTTAATACTAAAAATAAACTTATCTTGAAAAATAACAACAAAAGAATTACAATTTCATAAAAGCAAATTTACTTAGGACTTTTTTATTATTTGATCTACTTTCTATTGCAATGAAGGACTTATATGTTTTTTCATTCCTCTTGAAGATGTTGGAGTACTCAGTAAGAGAATCTCAGCTGGGCTCAGTGATAGGAGTAACTTTTAAGCCCAGGAATTAGAGTGAGTCTGGGTGAGACCCCATGTCAATTAAAAAAAAAANAAAAAAAAAAAAAAAAAAAAAAAGGGAGAATCTTGTAGAACCTCTGTTCTAGCTTTTATTCTGTGAGAATACAATGAACAAGACTTCAAATACAGTACTGCAGTAGAAAAGTATTCCACAAGAGTCAAGCTGATAATAAAACTTAGTATCAATTCTCATGTCTTAACTTCTAACTCATGAGAAATCCTGTCCTACAGAATTGGTATTTGAAAATAGTGTGAATTATAAACCTGACATCCCAAATGGTAAAGTCACTTTGTTTCTATACTATTTTTGTTATGATTATGTCTTTGATTTAAACAACTGTTGGAAATAAACTAATAACCCATTCCAACTTGCAAAGATTTAGTATTACATTCACTGTTTTTGGAGGAGGTATTTTACCAAATGGCATTCTGATAAAATAACTGAATTAATAGGACTTTAGCTTACATAAACTTATTAAGGAGACATCTGCCGTACCCTTTACCCTCTTTCAAAAATTTGCTATTTGCTAGTCATTTGTCCACATAGTTTTTTCTTATTCTTTAGTTATGTTACTGAGATTTTTGTTTCATCACTGCCGTCTTTGGGCTTCTGGAATAGATGGGAACGGATAGCTAAAAATTGGATGATTGGATAATTAAGGAAACTGAGAGGCAGAGTTGGGGCTAGTTTTTTCATTTTCATTTTCTCTCGTAACATTATATAAAATTTTTTGCTATTTATTTTTCTTTTAAAGTAAAGACGGAATAGAAAACAAAAGCAGGTGTTGAGAGAAGTGTAAGACTGAATTTCTTAGATCCATCTTGGTTACAGTTAGGACTTCTTAAGTTATGAGAAGCCTTGTGGAATTTAAATGATATATGAAAAGTTTCCTTTTGAGGAAAATTAGAGAGACAGTTATAGATATCTACATGCCATGGCTATAGGAATATACTATAGTAAACAAACAGCTATTAAGAGATCAGAACAGAGCAGAAAATATTTTATTTATACAAGTTCCCCATCAAAAGCAAGAAGCTTTCTAAGAGGGTTAATGATAATTAAAGCTTTCCTCCCACAGTATCTACTACAAAGTTTTTTTTGAGACAGAGGCTCACTTTGTTGCCCATACTAGAGTGCAATGGTGCAACCTCCACCTCCCAAGTTCCAGTGATTCTCCTGCCTCAGCCTCCAGAGTAGCTGGAGTTACAGGTGGCCACCACCATGCCCGGCTAATTTTTGTGTTTTTAGTAGCAACAGGGTTTCACCATGTTGGCCAGGCTGGTCTCAAACTCCCAACCTCAAGTGATCCACCCATCTTGGCCTCCCAAAGTGCTGAGATTACAGGCATAAGCCACCATGCCTGGCCTACAAAGTTCTTATTTAATCTCTCAGGAATATAATCTACATATTATTGATCATGTAAAATATTGACAATATCATTTAATCATAAAATGATTGATTATAGTTGATAGAATTTGTTCATTTAAGTTGTTAATGAATTCATCAGCCTTGTGTTAAACTAGCCTATCACTATAAAAATAACATGAATGCTTCTGTTAGTCACAAAAACTTCAGGTCCCTGAGTGTAGTTACTTCCTTGTAGCCTACACATAAGTAAACAGTGTCTCTGGCAGAAACACAACACAATGAAGAGCCTGGTTTCTTCAACTGCAGGTTTTATTGTTTTTGTTTTGAGACAGAGTCTTACTCCATAGTCCAGGTTGGAGTGTAGTAGAGCAATCACAGCTCACTGCAGCCTCAATTTCCCAGGCTACGGTGATTCCCCCACCTCAGCCTCCTGAGTAGCTGGGACTACAGGCACATGCCATCACACCCAGCTAATTTTTAGAGCCTTTTGTAGAAACAGGGTTTTGCCATGTTGCCAAGGCTGGTCTTCAACTCATGGGCTCAAGCGATCTGCCTGCCTTGGCCTCTCAAAGTGCTGGTATTACAAGTGTGAGCCACCGCACTTGGCCCAACTGCAGTATTAATAACAGTATATATTCCAAGGTTTAATTCATTTCCTAGCATTTTTCCATTTCATTGTTCCTCCTTTAATTCTAGTTTACTTGGTATATACAACTTATCAGGTTACATTTTCTCAGGAATTAAGATTCTTGGACTACTAATGAATGCATTCACCATTTGTTTGTGATGAATATGTATATTTTAAACCACAAATTTCAGAAAAACCTACTTTAAAGATTTTAAAAATTAAGTATTTTTACTTTATTTGAATTTAAAAAATTATAACTATTTAAATGTTCCCTAATTTCTCTGTCAACAGTTGGATCAGCAAACACATTCTAAAAACTATATTTTTCAAAGTCTTATTTACATAATGCATATATATATATAAAATAGAAATATGTTGCTTAAAAAGTAGATTTTAATTTAAAACCGTTAGGGTTTAGAACTTCACCTAAACAGACAAATGGCTTTATGCAGAAAACACCATCATATAAATAACTATAATTTATTGAGCATTATTATGAATATCAATTATAAATGTGCCAAGATATATATATTCCTTTAAAAAAATCCTTTGTAATCATGTTGTCATATCCATTTTACAGATAATGAACTGATAACAATAAGCTTAATTTTTTTCTCTAGTTACAGAGATTTCCTCCCCACCCCCACCTCATCCTTTCTATAGATAGGGTCTTGCTCTATCACCCAGGCTGGTGTGGTGACACCTTCATAACTCACTGCAGTCTCAAACTCCTGGGCTCAAGTGAACTTCCTGCCTCAGTCTCCCAAGAAGCTAGGATTGCAGGTGTGGGTCACCATGCCCAACTTCTTTTTTATTTTTGGTAGAGATGGAGTCTCGCTATGCTGCCCAGGCTGGTCTTGAACTCCTGGCCTCAAGTGATCTTACTTCCTCAGCACTCAAAAGTGTTGGGATTACAGGCATGAGCCATTGTGTCCAGCTGAGGTTACTTTTTATATGAAGTACCTACTTAATATACGGTCTTGGAAATAATCTGACTACAAAGAAAAAAATAAGATTACTTAGATAAGTAACATTTTAATTTAGAAATATCAATTGCTGGTGTTGTTACTCCTCAGAAATAAATAATTCATATCAACAACATTCATAACTGATAATAGTTCTGGTAGCCAAAATTATCACTTTGGCATCACAGTATAGGAAAACTATGTTGTGTCTTCTTTTAGGGCACTTTGAGACTGAACTACTTCTTCCTCTAAAAACATTACAGGAGAACATTTCTTTGTAGTGTGCTCAGCACATACACAATATAGTGGGGAAAAAAATCCCTTTTAACTTGTTCAACACTGCTAAGTTTTTAGATGGCCATTCTATATTGCTCGGTAACTATGGTTATTAAGAAGAACTGATGATATTAGCAACTTAGAGCGGTCTCCATTGAGGCAAATTACCATTTATTTGAAACACATCCTTCAGAAGCACAGCAATAACCACATAAACATCAAGATAAAATACTGTAAAGGACTTCACTTCGGGGGATTAGAAGTGAAAAGTCCGTAATTTGAGATTCAGGAAACCAACTTAAAAGATCCTTTCCAGAAATGCTACTAGAGCCCTTTCAGGATAGTGCATTGGCTCAGAAAAATTCAGAATGAGCTGAAACATAATTTGAAAGCAGTTTCCTTGAACTGTTACATATTTAATTACGTATCTTTCAAGTCTTTTGCATAAGAATCACAAAGTATTTTTTGCAGTGCACACACTTTGAAATGATTTAATCTGTACATTTCCACTATGAAATTATAATGGAGAGGTTCTAAAACATGCTCAAAAACATACAAAAAAAAAAAAGGTGTGATAACTGTAGTTAAAAAAAATATCCTATCTGGGTATTTTGTATATTCAAATATTGTTCAAAATGTTGGTATAGATCTAAATATCCAAATATTGATAAGGATGTTCAGACTTTAAGCTAGGATAACCCTGGAGAATCTATCTCATACGTGAATTTAACGAAATATTCAAAATGAAGATAATTAACTAGGGTATAGCAACAATAATTTGTTTGGAACTACCTTACCCAACATTTTTCTCTGTTGCTGGGTCACTATTGTAACTTTATAATCATACATGAATTAACTACAGTAGTTTAGATAAGCTGTGGGACATATACAAATATTGTTTACCTAAAGAGTTTTCTATTGTATAACAATGTATGTATAATTATATAATGATATTCTATTTCCCATTCCATTATACCAAATATTTTTTAAAAATCAAAGTTAGATGGAAATTAAGTGTATGGTGAAATATTTGAAAAAAATAATAAATTTTAGCTCCTCACATTTTGCACTCCAATTTACTTAAGTTGTATAGAAAAGTAAATTTCTCAAACATAGTTTTTAAACTAACGCAAAATTTTCCATTTTCATAGGTCAGAGAATCGACAATTTTTCTGTAGATTCCAGATTAGAGGATCTCCAATTCTCCTTCCAACTATTTGTATAAGGAAGCATATCTGGAGATTCAAAGTGGAGATGCTGCTTCTAGGAGTAGACTGCTAACAGAGAAGATGTGTCCTACAGATAACTGTGAGGCAAGGCATTTCATTCTAAAAAATGAGTGCTCGCACTAGTGCAAATCTGGCTTTATAAAACAGAAGTGATATTATGCAAGTCAAAACAAAACAAAGTGCAATTTTAGCACAGATATTTACCAGGAACTTCATTCTATCTAATCTTTTTGATATAACTAATTCAGTCAAATTTTCTTCTGGCAATCACAACTCAACTCTATGTCAATCATAATAATTTTAACCCAAGAAATTTTTTTATGATGTAACACAGAAATGTGCATTGAACTTAAACATGGGATTTGGATGCCCATTTAGGTTGAAATTGTGCTTGGTTCCACATTCCCACCAGTACTTAGAATTTATGGGTTGAAATGTGGTTAGCTATTTGACCTTTGCTACTGGGCTCCCTTTTCTCCTACTTCAATCTAGTAGTTTTATATACCTCTGTTCATAAACATCTCCTATTTCACTTTCAGAGGGAGAACAGTATTAAAAGAATGTAAGTAAGGCCGGGCGCGGTGGCTCAAGCCTGTAATCCCAGCACTTTGGGAGGCCGAGGCGGGTGGATCACGAGGTCAAGAGATCGAGACCATCCTGGTCAACATGGTGAAACCCCGTCT
>NW_016107399.1:4367393-4371525 GCF_001604975.1 Cebus imitator | reverse complement strand
AAAAAAAAAAAAAAAAAAGTCTATCATAAATACACTCTCATTTTGTAGATAAGTTAACAAGTTAAAATGTGACTTCCAGATGAAAACAAATGAGGTAGACAGCTTAGGAGAACACTCCCTTTAACCACTTCTCCTTCCCCAGTTACTGTCCTCCTAGCTTGTTTTGAATTGCTTTTTTTTTTTTGAGACGGAGTCCTGCTCTGTCACGTAAGCTGCAGTGCAATGGCACAATCTCAGCTCAAGGCAACCTCTGACTCCTGGGTCTAAGCATAGAATTGCTTTTCTTCTAATTTCCATTTTTTCATCTCCTACTCTAAAATCTGGCCTCTGTCTCTATCACTCTAGTCAAAGTGTTCTACTAAAGGGCTCAATCACTCCCACATTGACTAACTTAGGGGATAATTTTTTTGCAGCCAATTTACTTGACCTTTCAGCAGGACTCAAGTAGACAACTCTTGTATTTGAAAATTTCTCTTGATCACAAAATACCACACTGTTCTATGTCGTCATCCACCTCTCTAGTTGCTCCTTCTCAATCTCCTTTACCAGCTCTTCTCTGGCAAAATCTTTTAATTTTAGAATTTTTCCAATTTTTTCCTGAGATGTTTTAGCTCTCTTACTGTGTCCTCTTCTATTTTCATCCTAGTTAATTCCATCTACTTTCAGTTACCATCTGTATGCAAAAAACTCCCAAATTTACTTCTTGAGCTCTGACGTATTTTCTGAGCTCCATATCCACACAAGCAACTACCCAACCAATTTTCCTCTTGGGTATCTCACACAGGTAACTCAAATTCAATATATTCAAAAGTGAGTGCATGATCACCTACCCCTACACATCCCCACCCATGCTTTATCCCTTTTCCAGGGTTACCTGTTTAAGAAAATAACCACCCACTTAGTTGTACTCAATCAAAACATGAGCTACTACTCTTGCAGTGGCTGAAAAAAGTCACCTGTTAACCTCTATCAGTACCTCCCATAAAGCACCACAAATAAATATATAAACTAAGTAAAGGCAGTGTATTTGTTTTACAAAAGATTTCAGACACATGTCCTGGCCTCTCCAGACTCCAAACTAAACTATCTTCATGAGAAAATTCTGAAGCTGTTACTGCAACTTATACTCTGGATTCCTCCACAATCCCTGCCTCATTCAATCTGCCACCAAGTCCTGTATATTCTACATCCTAAATATTTCTTGAATCTCTTCACATCTCTCCTACCTTATCACCAGATCAAAATCTCTATTACCAGGAGAACTTCCTAAGTGATTTAGTCTCTAATCAAGTCTCCATACTCCATTCAGAGTATCAGGCCATAGCCATAGTCCCTGTTTTAAACACTTCATTATCTTCCCTCTGTTCTTAAAATAAAAATGCCAAACCTAAAAATGTCGAAAAGGTCAGTTTGTCCAGCAAACTGAGAGTCTTCTAGTCTTCCTGTATGTGGCATCTCAGAGGTTTTGCATATGTTATTCATGCTTCCCTTTACTCATGTTCCTTCACCTAATTTATCCAGGCTCACCTTTCAGATCTCAGCTGAATGTCTCTTCCTCAGGGATGCCTTATTTCACCCTCAGCTGAAAGGAATGAAGGCCCGCTCTTCTGTCTTCCACACTGTACCTGCTATTTCCCCCACCTTTTATAATACTCATCATACTTTTATTTTTGCATTCATCTTTACTGTTAGATCAGGCAACACACAGTGGTTACGATCACCGATGCCAGGGCCAGAATGCTTGGGTTTGGAACACACTTCTAATACTAGCTGTGTACAACCTTAAGTTTCTTAACCAGTCTTTGCCTCAGTTTCCTCATCTAAAAAATGGGGGTAATAAGAATACCAACTACATATGGTTGTGGTAAGGATTAAGTACATTAACATATAAAAATTGCTCAAAGCAATGTTTGGTACAAAGAAAATGTGGTATAAGTGTCTATGTTGTTGTTGCTGTTATTGTAAGTCAACTCAATGCTCCCAGAACAAAAGACAGCAGTGTTATTCATTCATGCACCCTAGTACCTTTCCTAGGACTTGACACAAGGTAGGTACGCATTTACATATCAGCTGAATTAATGAAGTAGACATACAAATATGGCTCTACCACTTATTTCACTTGTCTTTACGTATCTCTTGGAGTCTTAGTTTCTTCACTAGTAAAATTAAGATAATTCACCTCATTAAATTATCAGAAAAAATTAGATGGTGCATGTTAAATTCTTAACATCGTGTTAGTCACAAAAAACTCAATAAATTAAATAGGGTTTAACTTCCAAAAGATCAAATATATCATTAGTTGCAACAATCAAGACCTAGTAGTTGGGAATAGGAAAAAATTAGTTACTTCATTCCAAGTAACTGATAACTAGTTCTAAGGAATATAAAGAATTTAGAATGAAATTTTATTTTACTAACTTATTATTTCCCTAGAATTTAAAATATACTATTTACAGATGTATTCTAGTGTGGTGAATAGTGAACTCGTATTCTTATTAATAGAGCATGCTTAAATCATTAGATATTTATTTCATAAAAAATAGAATTGTCAAGTAAGTCTAAAATAATATTAGATAACGTTACTAAAATGAAACTTCAATTTGGTGATAGTATATAATCTTTAGGTAATATATATTTAATGCATGGCACGTCCAACCTTTCCATTTCCCAATCTACCTTAGTAGAATTAGTAAAATGTTTCACTGGTTTTTGATGATCCACTAGTCTCCTATATATGAATGTTTTACAAACATCAAAGATAGCCTACATAAAATGATACATAGTGGAAAATTAACACATATTTTTAATGCCTACAAATTAGTGTTTATATTTTTTTAAATCTAGAACAAAAAATTAGTGCCTATAGATGCACAACTGCCTACAGGCATAAGTTTCAAAACAGATGGCACTGTCAACGTCCACTTAATGGAATCACTGTAATGAATAGAAAGCAACTTGCTTCAATCATGGCCAAAATCTAAAACTCAGACAAATTACTTTCTTATACACTCTCAAAAGTTAACTGTTCTCAAAAGAACAATCATAGATTATTTTTGCTGTTATTTTTTTTTTTAATAAAATAAGGGAGAACTTGCTGGCCTACATATTTTTAAGAGGAAAAATTTGTTAAGTTTTAATAATATAAACAAGGAAAGAGAAATATATGTCAGAAGAGGATTTTTCCTCTTATAATAGAGATTTAAAAAAACTAAAACTACCCATTAAAACATATTTTTCAAACTAAACAAGATGCATGATGGACATTATTGTGCTTATTCAAACAGAATTTCACTTTATCCATAATTAGCACATAAAGGCCATCAATGCATTTACACGCAACTCCAAATTTGGAGAACATTGGAAATTATTTTATAATAGGACACAATTAATAACAATGTGCATGTTATACATTTATTTCCCTAAAATTTCTTTTCTTTAAAAAATTAAAACTATTGAGACGAGGGAGCTGCATTAATGAAGGAAGATTCAGGCTAAATATGCTTCTATCAAATTGTGATTTTTGTTAAAAATTCAGGATAAATAAGCAAAGACACTATTTTCACTCAACCAGTTCAATACTGTGTATGCAATTATTCAAAGAAAAAATTTTCTTCCGTAAGCAAGTCCATTAAAATAAAAATGTTTTATTAGTAACATTTTTGTCCTTGGTAAGTCTTCCAAAAAAAGAAATCTATGAAAATGCTATGGGAAATTAAATTAAACAATATATAAAAGCACTTGGGCACCTGGAAGACGGTGAAGAAATTATTTTGTGACATAAATATAAAACCGAACTATCAATTTTAAAAGGGTATTAATGTTTCATTAAAAGTATGAAAAAGAAATTTAAAATATACTTATATAATAATTAGAGATATATTCAAAAAGAAACTTATTAAATGATTACTTTTTCCATTCTCCATGGTAAAACTGAGAACTAGAATCTTGGTAAATTTTGAAATAATAGCATATCTGGAGACATCAACTATCCCTTACAGCTTGAACATAGAATCTTTCTATTTACTCTATAAACATGCTCAGTTTCGAACCTACCACCCCCTATACCTGACATTATCTTTGCTCTATCTTTCAATTCTTTTTTTTTTTTTTTTTGAGACGGAGTTTCACTCAT
>NW_016107399.1:4349364-4365964 GCF_001604975.1 Cebus imitator | reverse complement strand
CTTCTTAATCTCTTAGGCGGACTGCTGCAATGGCCTCTTACACGTTCTTGGCATTTTCAATTTTACTCCTTCCAATCAATTATTTATAATGTTGCAAATCTGGTCACATTTCTTCCAAGTTGAAGTAATCCCTATAGCTCTTATATATTTGATTAAATATTTAATTAATTTACTTACTCATTTAACAAATATTATTTACCATATAACATATGATTTTAGGCATAGAGGAAATTATAGTAAGTGAAAATAGAGAATACGTAGAAAGGTAGATATTAAACAATCCCCTAAACAAATATATGATTACAAATTTGACAGAAGCAATGAAGAAAAATAACAAGTCACAAAGGAAGAAACAGAGAGGAGCCCTACTAGAGATTATGAAGTTACATTATTTTTTGAGAGAATATTATCTCAGTGCGCTTAAAAAAATGAATAGAAGTTGCTCAACAAAAAAGTAGTTTTGGTAGAGAGGGAACAGCACGTACAAGGGATTTGAAAGGGAAAGGAGGTTAGAATGTTAAAAGAAATTAAAGCAAGTCTATTTGGCAGGAGTTTAGTGAATGATGGGATAGTGGGCTGAGATGAGAGATACAGAAAACAAATCATGTAGGGTTTGTAAGCCAAGGTATGGATTTGGGTTCTTTGGAAAAGCTAAGGGAAGCAACTAAAAAATCTTAGGCAGATGAACCACATGATTATATCTACCTTAAAGTTCTACTCTGGCTGCTGGCAGAGAATAGACTATAGCCTGAGTGCATGTGAGGAGGCTAGTAAAAGGATTATTCCATTAGTCTAGGACAGACAAATGGTAATGGGCAGTCTCTATTAACTTTTAGAAGTTACCTTTAGGTAATGTGAGCCTGCAATATGAAGTTCCTAGGACTTTAAAAGTTATAATGCTGATGAACAAAAAGGCATGTAAAAACTCAGGATTTAATTAATTAGATACATTTTCTGCCATTATTAGAACATTTCTGCTCAGAGGTCTTATTACAAAGCTACATTTCTGATAGTCTACTACGGTGCAGTCTGCCAAGCCCACTCAATACTAACCTCTTACATAGCATCTCTACTTACATGACTAAAATGCATATCATACTTTACACAGCCAAAAAGACAAAAGAACCACCTGATTTTTACTTCCAAGCTACTCAATCCTAGCAAGTGGCCTTACCATTTATCCTATCCAGGCACTGGTGTCTGAAATCTGGGATTTAATCATAATTTTTCTCTTCCTCTTATATCCCATATCATACGTAAATTATATATCAACTTAAATTGAATATAATATTCAATATAATGCTATGATTACTGTATGTGATTAAACAGAATATAAATCTGGCTATAAAATCTCTGATAGTGATATATTATTTGTATCCATATATTCTTAGGAAAAAAAATCCTTTAATTATAAGGTAGTTATAAACAGTAGTCTAATATAGTATGCTATAGTTGTGTTTGCCTTATTCTTCATTGTTAATACCTCTACAATAGACATATAAAATAAAACATGCTTAATTTCTTAGTTTGCAAATTAATTTACCAATTCATTCTTTCTTTCTCAAGAACAGAAAACCTTATAGCAATACAGGTCATCTCGGGTCCATAAAAAGATCAGAAGTTCATCTCAGGTCCATAAGGAATAATTTTGTTGTTGTTGTTGTTGAGATGGAGTCTCACTGTGCTGCCCAGGTTGGACTGCAGTGGCGCAATCTTGGCTCACTGTAACCTCTGCCTCCCAGGTTCAAGCAATTCTCCTGCCTCAGCCTCCTGAGTAGCTGGGATTTCAGGCATAGGCAATCATGCCCGGCTACTTTTTGTATTTTTAGTAGAGACGAGTTTTCACCATGTTGGCCAAGCAGCTCTCAAACTCCTGACCTCAGGTGATCTGCCTGCCTCAGCCTCCAAAAGTGCTGGCATTACAGGGGTGAGCCACTGTGCCTGGCCCCATGAGGAATAATTTAAGATCAGAAGTACAAAAGAAGTTTTCTAATCCATTTTAAAATTAGTTTCTGAATATTTCTCAAAGAATATAATTTAAATAAGATCTATTTCACACTAAATAAGTACTACAGCAATATTTAATTTCTGCACTACTATTGACAAATGAGACATCTAGCATACAATGTAAACTTTCAGCCAACCAAATCCTATGGCTTTAGTGCAAATTTAAAAAAATATTTTGGAAAGGAATATTTGTAAAATACATAAAGGCAATCATCTGCCTTTTTTTTTTTTTTTTTTTAAAGAGATGGGGTCTCACTCTGTCACCCAGGCTGGAGTGCAGTGGCACAATCATGGCTCACTGCAGTCTTGAACTCCTGGGCTCAAGCGATCCTCCAGCCTCCTTAGTAGCTGGGGCCTATAGGCATGATGTACCACCATACACAGCTAATTAATTTTTTTTTTTAGAGACCGGGTCTCGCCACATTGACCAGGCTGTCTCAAACTTCTGGGCTCAAGCAATCCTCCCACCCCAGCTTCCCAAGTAGCTGGGATTACAGGTGTATGCCACCACGTCCAGCTATCTGCCTTTTTAAATAGAGAAAGTCAATACAGTGTTCAGTTATTCTTAAGAACTTAACTAAGATTACTTATCATGCTTTGTCACAATATATTTAAAATACTTCATTGAGTTCTGAGGTGAGATAGTAAACCATTCGTGCGAACACTAAATAGCCTTTTTAGTTTTTAAATAGTCTTCCTATCTCCAACCTTTTCAGATGTCCCTTCATGTCAGAATGTCTTCCTCTACTAATCCCTCTCTGTGCTGTATTTGATCTGCTAGTAATAAAGCTTGATAAATAAGTAACCTGTTTATTTCATCGCACTCTATAAAGGCTTGGAGATTGATTCTATACCTCTCCCACATCAAAAAGTACAAGTGAAAGTAGGGGCTAACCTCTGGGTTTGTAACTGTATTCTTTAGTTAAAGCTATCAGGAATTTGGCTACCAAATAAGTGAGGCACAAATCCAAGTATCATTACTAAAGCAATCTAGTAATATAGAATATTACTGTGTTTAAATAACTTATCCTACATAAGCAACAAGGTAGTATTAACCTTACACCCACAGTTCTACACAATTTTATGAAAGATACCTAGAATTTAAAAAATGGATATAGTTTATATCGCTTATAACTTTATAGGGAGAGAGTTTAAAGTTGGCATCAAGGGCCAAAGGTAGAAATTGGCTTACATAGAAAATAATTTGTATAGGTCAAAAAGACCTCTTACGTAAAATATCACCTATTGTAATTTAGTCCATAAAATACTGACTATAAGACCATAATCAAAGTAAAATGCTATGAAAGGTGTGATAGAGCTTGGTTTATGCATTGCAATAAAGCTATGGATGGATGGGCATAGCGCATCTCCTGTTGCACGCACCCTGTTGCTCGTCAAGTGACATGGATCCGAGCTGTTTGTTAACCACAGAAGAAGGAGAATCTGAAACAAAAATGAGATTTCAACTTAAAAGTAAGCAGCAGAAAACTGCACAGCAATGTCATGATAATCTTTAAGCTTAAGAAACAAATGTATATGGGTGGGGAATAGAAGTAAGTACTGTGGTATGATTCCCAAGCAGTGAGTAAGCAGGCCCATGTGCTGAAGATGTTATTCCAGGCAAGCATTTAGTAACTTTGAGAATGAGTTGAGAAACTATGCTTCTATTTCCATGCATACACCTTTTATCAAATTCACATAGCAGAGGCATAAGGTGCAAGGTAGATAAATTAGATATGGGGTATCTAGTTCACTACACACAAGACTCCTTGCCCTTCTCAAGCTCCCTCTCCAGCTCCTTAAGATGGTTTTCATCCTGTCTTGGAGGATTCAAAACATGAAATAAAATGCTCACTATACTTTGTGAGATGTTGTTTGCTGTACCATGGGCTGAACAAAGCACTAACACACACCAAGATGTTAGGAAAAGAAAATGGTTTACAAAAAAATATTCAATGAGGTAATTACCATTACAGAAACATGCATGACTTTAAAAACTCTACAGGGTATATTGTGCACATTAAAACTATACGTATAATGTAAACGTTCAAGTTTCTTTAGAGTTACCTGGTGGGGAAAGGAAAAGAGAGATAAGGAGAAAACTTAATGATCTGGGCTTTATACTTTCTACCTTGGCTTCAAATAGAACAGCTTTGTTCTTATCGTTTTAATATGCTGGGTTTCTATGCAAGATTTTATAAATGGTTCCTACTGTTTGAAAAACACTGGTAATTAAGGCAGGCAGCATAATAAAATGGAAAGAGCACCCATCAGAAGTTAGTAAGTTTTCGTTCTGAAGTTGATTCTGACAATAATTCACCACATTTTTAGGCCCAAGCTTCTCCTAACTCTGTAATCAGCCTGGGGATCTAGTAACCTAAGCAAGACACTGGGGCTAGAAGGAGGTGGCCCCTTCCTGTGTTCCAGTAGGGCTACAGTAAAAGAAAAACATAGGTAACAGGCACAACTCTCCCCAACCAGTAAGAATAATTCCCAGCTTCTAATACCCTGTGTTCTAGATCTTAGCAAATGTTAACTAAACACTTTTGGCCAACACCAGTTTCTGCTCATAATGGCATTTCATTTCCCAAAAAGTAGGTATTTTAAGATTGTCCTTAGCTGGATAGCTAAGAGTTTTCCAATACATCCTGGATTCACATTGATTTTATACAATTTGATTGCTTGCATTTTTACATTTAAAAGTCTGATTCCTGCTACTGGTACCATTTGTATCAACCTTAAATCCTCCATCTTCTAGTATCACCAGTTTGCTCATGTATTTTTGTCTGACTAGATTTTGACAAAACATGATCATTATTTGAGTAATAGCTTTTATTTATCCTTATCACCTCTTTTTCATCAGAACATTCAGTTAAACAAATATTTAGTACACAAAAAAGAAAGTGGGAACGATAACATTTCAATCAATTCCCTAATCTATTCGTGCTTTACTTTCTTTAAATGACTTCTCATTTATCCATCTCACAGTTGGATTCAACATTACCATCTACGTTGTTTTTAAAGAATAGATAAATTGGTCTTTAGAAAAAAAATTAAACTTTTTAAAAAAACAAAAACAAGAAAAATGTGACTCAGTGAAATAAACACTGGGAAAACTGTTCTAACAAGTTTTATGAAAAATATTTTTCATTTATTTGGATTTGCTACACATTTCATTGCGCCCTCATTTAACAATTAAGAACTGTAAGAAAATTATAAACTCTCCAAGAAATCTTTTCAAATATTTAATCTTTCTAAAAAAAAACCATGAAATGTACAAATCTTGTTGAGATAAAATGCATCTTATTTTTAATAAAATTTAAAAAAGAATAAGTCACAGAAAAAAACTATTAATGAAGGATCTAGAATGTTGTCATTTCCACAGAACTGTATTTTCAAACTCTTGAAGTATTTAAAATATTAAAGCTATGGTGAGACAGAAAGTATTAAACTAAAAAGGTTTCCTTTTTGGTTTTAGCCTGTCATAGATATTGTGTATTTCTGAGGCATTTGCTGTTCCTCCCATCTTGAAGATTAATTTTATGAAGAAATCCTTCCTTGTCACTGCTTTCATTCCATTTGTAATCTCAGGACCACACAACTCCTTTGGGAAGGATTATTTTCCTGTCACATGAACATTTTAAGTGACATGCTTTTTTAACCACTATTCATAAATACAATACCTATAACTCCTATCTTACATAAGTGTTTTCAAACATTAACATAATAACCATTAGAAAAGCTAATATAAAAAAGTAATTATTAGTTTAAGCTGACTGTTTCAGTTATTGGCATATTCTACTCCACCTCTCTGGGAACTATCTTCTAGAGAATACTATCACAAAATAAGAACCTGAATATATGGTCCAATGGTAGTTTATTGGAACATGTAATATGGTTGGTCAGCTTATTTGAAGTATTTAGAGTTGTAACTTTTTTTTAAGGTAAAGATAAACTTTAAGCAAAAGCTCTTTCAGTACTAAGCTCAGCATGTCTCATGGCTAATTACTGTGTATTTCCAAGAAATGTGTGGTTTGGTCTTGAAAAAATTATTTAGCCCCTTGACACCAGAATTTTCTCAACTGTAGAAAAAACAGACAATTATAGTCTAACAGGTAAATCACAAAGATTCTTCAGCCACACTTCCTGGGTTCAAATGTGGTTTTTCTAATCAGAAATACTGTAACCCTGGGCAAGTTATTTAACTTGTCTAAATCTCAGTTTCTCCATCTGTAAAATAGGGATAATCACAATAACTACTACATAGTATTCTGAAGATGTAATGAGATAATCCATGTAAAATATTCAGACAGCACATAGGAATGGGTCATTTAATGTTATCATTACTATTTTTCAGACATATGGTATTGAATGAAAAATAATGGTACAAGGCTGTTCTGAAACATCCGAAACATACTATTACGTTTAAACTTCTAAGAGACTCATCACTGTTTTGCTTAGGACTCTGTCATTCAAGGTAGTTAAGGAGTGATGGTAGAACTAGACTAATATCATATTTAATCTATTAACTACTTATAAACATTAAACACATAGATTTAATGCATCCACCTGAGAAGTGCTGCCATATGACTGTCATTATGGACACTGTGGGAAATCTGATGTTGTATAGAGCCTGCTTGCACAGGATTGGGTAAGTGCTGATTTTTTCCAATATGGCTCAGTTTTGAAAAGCCCTTTTTCAAAAATAATCACCAATGTTTTATACCCTTTTGGGGTATAAAAATTACTCTTTTCCAATTGGTAAAACCGTGCCATAAAGTGAAAAAACAGTTCCTACCTGACCCTCTCTAGGCTGGCTCCATGCTCCAGTGGGGCTCTGTGGTGGTTAGGTCAGTACCAGCAGACTCCACAGGGTGCTGTCACTCTGAGCAGGAGCCAGCAACCCATGACTTCAGGGGACCTGAAATGGAAAAAAAGAGTTGGGCTTAAAATCAGCCATATGCTGAATGCCTCTGCCATACCTGTTTAAGGCACTCATCTGATAAATGCACATATAACTCATTCGAAACCCTGAATGCTATCAACCTTATGGGGCCTTTATATGAGGACATTTTTAAATTGCAAAAAAGATACTACAATTAAGATAGTACGTTACTGGCCGGGTGTGGTGGCTCACACTTGTAATCCCAGCACTTTGGGAGGCCGAGACGGGCAGATCATGAGGTCAAGAGATCGAGACCATCCTGGCTAATGCAGTGAAACCTCATCTCTACTAAAAATACAAAAAATTAGCTGGGCATGGTAGCATGTGCCTGTAATCCCAGTTGCTCGGGAGGGTAAGGCAGGAGAATTGCTTCAACCCAGGAGGCGGAGGTTGCAGTGAGCCGAGATTGCACCACTACACTCCTGCCTGGGTGACAGTGAGACTACATCTCAAAAAAAAAAAGATAGTACATTATGTGTACTGCTCTCCTTAGGTATATAAACTTTATATGTACAGTATTATCTAACCCATCCTTACATGATCTCTGTAAATTACAGAAGGCTATACTATATAAATAAATCAATAATTGGGAAACTGAGGCATAAAGCAGCCAAATGACCTGCCCAAGGTCATCTAGTCATAGAGCCAGGGACAAGAATTCAGCCAATCTAATACCCAGGCACTGAACTGATAAAGGCAAATTCATTTCTTTATCATTAAAAAAAAATGCTGAAAGATTTTTGTGAGTTCTTGCATATTACCTAAAAGTCTAGAAAAAAAGTTATGGTGAATTTCCTAAATGAGTTGTGGTATATTTCCTAACCGTCTAGAAAAAATATGCTTAAAAAAACTAACAAGTAAAAAATATTTTAAATGATATATTCTAATTTTTAAAAACCATATTTTTGGAAATTAGCTCTAAAGAATTATCATTTACAGGTGTCAAAAATTCTTTTAAAAGCACTGGTTTGCAAAGTGGGTTCTAGGGAGCAGAAGAGCTAGGGGTGGCAGGAGCAGCAAGCAGATCAATTGTCACTCCTTATCTCACTTCATGTTTAAGTCACAACAGTGTTACTTTTATATACTTTCCATTGGAACTTCCACATAAGACTGATGACAAGAGTGTACAACCAAAAATAAACAAAAAGAAAAAACATTGTTTAACATCTTCTAATATCTATTTTATATAGCTCATTTTAAACAGTTTGAAACTTAAGGTGATATCACTTGGTGCCTTAGGTTGGTTTTAGTCTTCAATTGCCAAGAAATATCAGAAAGTAAATAGATAAATAATAAATAGTAAATATTTCATCTGGGATTATCCTAAACCAGCATCGGGCCCCTTTCCATTTGATCCCACTAAAAATGCAGATGATTATTTCCACAAAGTGGGTTCATGGTTTGATCTCACTTTCCTACAGAAATTAGGTATATTACTGATTTCACAAAAGATTCCCATGAGTTCTATGCATTTTGAGAAGAGAATAAAATGGTTGCCAAACAATGCAGTAATTCAGAAAATCTTTCTATACTTGTTAAAATTTCTTGGCTTCCAAATCATAATAATGTCTCCTTTGAACATCTTACAGCTAAAAAACTTAAATATGTGAGAAGACAACAGAAATATGTTTTATTGGCAGTATCATCACTTATTGGTACTCTAAAGATACCAAAGTGTAATGGAAAAAATATACTTCTTACATATGAGAAACGCACATTCTTCTATTATTAATACATCAAAATCTACAATGCTAATTTTGGTGCCTTCTGTATGGGTAGGCAGTAGTAACATCTATCATAAGAGAATGAATCAATTAATGTCCATATACAAAATTGCATTTAATCATTATGTATAAGATAAAATTTTATAATTGTTACTCAATTAAACCTATGCTCCCTCTACTGAATTTCATAAATTTAATTTCTACTCTGTTTTTATAATTCATGTGTTCTGAAATAGAGATTTCTGCATTAGGCCAACTCATTTGTCCTCATATCAAAAATTCACTAAATGGACAAAGTATATATAGATTTTACTGGTTGCCCCTTGTAATGCAAATTGACAATATATTAGCTGTTCTTAAAGTTTTTAATTACCAAATAGTGTTCCTGTGACTTGTGAGGACAGAATAAGATAAAAGAAACACTAGAAAATGAACCCAGAGCTTGTTACAGATTAGATTAGGGTCTTATATGACTGCTATGTTAAAAGCATATGAAATAAACTAAGTATTTCCACCTCGTAGGTGAAAAGAGTA
Source organism: Cebus imitator (assembly GCF_001604975.1). Classification (NCBI taxonomy): domain Eukaryota; kingdom Metazoa; phylum Chordata; class Mammalia; order Primates; family Cebidae; genus Cebus; species Cebus imitator. Next base: position 4,356,754 of record NW_016107399.1, on the reverse strand, counting down.
CATACACAATATTGGAAGCCCTTAGTGCTTAGTGATATTGGTCCATGTGGGCAGCCTCAGAGGCCCAAGAATGTGGCTTAATGACAAAAGATAACATGTTTCTCAACTTCCAAACTGGCAAGATGTCTACTCAACTTTAGCTTTTTAAAAATTAATAGAAATAGACTGGTTGCCAAACCAGATATTTAATTAGAGTAACACTTAATTTGGAAAGACAGCATCTTGCTTCACAGAAACCATGTATCATTCTAAAGTCTTCTGATTTCTACAAAGAGTTTGCTTCAATTCAAATTGGTGAACTAGTTACACAAAAGATTAGTGAATCTCAAAATATTTTTCCAACATCTACAATGTTTACTTCTTGCCTGTTAGATGGTTTTGTTTTATACTCAGATCATTTAAAAAATTTGTTATATGCTAAATTTTAGTATTTTAAAAACAATTACATATATAGAGACATTTTCTTTTTTTTTCTTTTTCTTTTTGAGACAGAGTCTTGCTCTGCTGCCAGACTGCAGTGTAGTGGTGCAATCTCGGCTCACTATAACCTCCACCTCCAGGGCTCAAGCAAATTCCCTGACTCAGCCTCCCGAGTAGCTGGGACTACAGGCATGCGCCACTACGCCCAGCTGATTTTTTATATTTTAGTAGAGACAGGGTTTCACCATGTTGGCCAGGATGGTCTTTATCTGCCCACCTCGGCCTCCCAAAGTGCTGGGATTACAGGCATGAGCCACTTCACCCAGCTTATTTTTCTTTTTACTGATTTTTAGGTTTTGTGATTTATTTAACCTTCAAAACATTTTCGCTAGAGGTTTATATATAGCAAAAAATATCATATCAAAATGTTTTATTATTAAATGTCCTTATTGTAATCTGATCAAATTTTGTTGTTAGTTTTAAGTACAGGAAACTATTTCCCGATGGGAAAAAAACAATAAGAGGCCTCTGCCTGATACTCCCTCTATTAATATAACACTGAATTAAAAATCAAGCTTATGATTCATCCCAAACATCTTATCTATATTACAGTGATTTAAATTTATTTAATTTTACCACATATTATAAAATGTGCCTTTGTTACCACACAGCACTTACTAGAACAGATATTTATAAAGTGGAGTCCAATTCTACCAATATATAAATTAGTTAGAATTCTCAAAGCCCAAACTCATCACTCTTTATGGTAGCAGAACAAAGCAAATCAAACAAAGCATTATAAACTCATTAGTATGAGAAACTAGACATTCTTGTTCCTAAGTAACTTATTACACCTACTATAATATTTACATAATACTACAGGATTTACAGTTTCTATTACCCATCTTGAAATAACTAAGTTGGCAAATTATTTTGTGCTATTAATATATCTTTCATTAATTCTTTCAACAAATGTTTATGAGCATCATGAACTTTCTGGCCCTAAGATGACAGGGCATTAAAACACTCAGTGAGAAAAAAAGAGTGACAGATTTTTACTGTATTATCACAATTTTATAGCATAACGACAAGAACATGAGACTGTGGAGTACTTTTGCTGCCCTACATAAGAAAGTTGATTATGTATAGAGTAATAAGAATGCAAATACTGAAATTTTTCAAATAATGACAGAAGAAAATGATTTAGTCACCATGCCAGTATGGCCAAATAATACTATAATTCTAAAACATAACATTACTAGGTTTATAGGAATATTGGCTAACATTCAAAGAGGAAGAAGAAGAAGAGCTAGGAGCCATAAAGCATAGATTCATTTCAGCATTTGAAAACTTTCAGTAGAAAAATCAACACAGGCTCTAAATTCACTAATTATTCAAAAAGAGCTCATCAGCTCTAAAAGTAATAAATATTTGCCCCTCTCCAAATATATTACAACTTTTAAAACTGATTATTTGATATTCATTTTTCTGGCAAATGCTGCTGCCAATCTGTCCCTCTAATATGTGATGCTGAATACCACCATATGCCAGGAAGGGAGGGGTAAGCTGCAAGCGCATTAGCTCTCTTTTTGAATGGGAAAAGGGAAGCACCTTATTACACAGTAGCAGTATTAAAAACAATTCTATCAGCTGCTTAAGGACACTTGACATTAATAACCTGAGGCATGAGGGTCCTGTGAAGAGCCCTCATGAGAAGACTGATCAGAAGTGGAAGGCTGTTGCTGGGTATGTGTAGCTAGCTCTTGCTGCCTCTGTTGCTCAGCCTTCTTAAGCCTCAGTTGTTGCAGGCGCTTACGAAGCAAAGCTATCTCGGGCCCCCTTAAAAATTCTGACACAAACAGGAAAAGAAAGGTGAAAAGATAGTAATAAAATAGAAAATAATACAAATTTGATTATACATTAAGAAAAGAGGAAGGATATAAACAAAACACGTCTCATAGAGGAATGCTATAAACAAATTACTGATAAAAAAGAAATTACTGGTCATTAAATTATGAGACAAATCATACATACACAACCAAATGCTTCTCTTTAACTATGATGAATTAGATACATATATTTCTCTAGGAATATTTAAGTAATTAAACAGAATGGAAATAAAAAGTCCTCTATAAGTGCAAGATTTCAAAATGGTCATACAACAAAATTATACCAGAAAAGAAACAAAAATTGAAAAATATCAGTTAAATCATCTGATTTATACACAAAAATTTAAATTTCTTCATTAATTTCAATCAAATAACAAAATTCAATTAAAATGATAAAAATTTATGCATTTAGAAACAACTCAGAATTTATTAAGAGCTCTAAAAAAGTGAGTTACATATTCTTCAGCTAAATATTTCATGTTAGAATTGTCATTTTTTTAATGTTATCTTTTAAATTCAAAAAGATTTACATAATCAATATTTTCCTGACCTTTATCTGAGGTGATCAAGGATGAAAAGTAGAAAAATAACATTAAATTCTGCAAAGAGATATTTACTGTCTTCTGTATATGAGGCATTGTTTTAGGCTCTGGGGATAAATAAAATATTGAACAAAATAGTCCCTATTCTTGTGAAGTTAATGTTTTGAGGGAAAAACACACATTTGTGAATACACAGGCATACATGATGTTGAATATATGTGTTTTTGTCACATGGGGACAATTGCTATGAATTAAATTGGCAGGGTAAGGTAAAGGGGATAATGGATAGTGATGGCAGGACCGGGGCTATTTTATACATGACCACTCAGGAAGGCTTCTCTCATAAGGCACCGCTTAAACAAACACCTCAAGGAAATAAGCGAGTAAACCACATGGATACCTGGAGGAAGAGTGTTCTAGGTGGAGAAAACAAGTACAGATTCTCTGGGGGCAAGCGTATAGGAATGTGCAATACATTTTAAAGGTAAAGGCAGTAGAAATTGCTGATAGTTTGGATGTAGAGTGATCCCAAAGTTTTTGGCCTAGGTAACAAGAAAAACAAGTTACCATTTATTACAGTAGGGAACAATGAAGGAGGAAGGAACAAGTAGTGTTGGGAGAAATAATGAACAGACATCCAAGTGGAGAAATTAGCTAGGGACTAAATATAAAAGTCTAGAATTCAGAGGTGTATATACATGTATGTATATATATGTATATAGAGTAAGTGATGACATAGAAGAGGTCTAAGAACCTAATCTCAAAGCATTCAAATGTTTAAGAGGAAAAAGAACCTCTAGGAAGAGCAAGAAAAAGCTCTGTAGGCTAAGTGATGAAATTGTGTCAAAAAGGATGGACTAAGCAGTTGCGTCAATGCTGCTAGTATACTAAAAAAGATACTAAGATCAAACCACTGGGTTTTGTACCATGGAAGTCATTGATGACCTTGACAAGAGTTGTTTTAGTTAAATAATAGAGACCAAAATCTGACAGCAACAGGTTTAAGTGAAAGGGGATGTGATGAAGTAGAGACACAAAGTATATATAGTCTTTGTACAACTCTTGGTATTAGTGGAGAACAGATAAATTGGATAATTATTGCCAAGGTTATAAAGAATCGAGGGAAGACAGGAAGGGCACTGTGGCTCATGCCTGTAATCCAAGCACTTTAGGGAACCAAGGCGAGAGGATCACTTTGAGCTCAGGAGTTTGAAACCAGCCTAGGCAACAAAGTGAGATCCTCTTTCTACAAAAAATAAAAATTAGCCAGGCATGGTAGTGTATACTTGTGGTCCCTTGGGAGGCTGAGACAGGAGGATCACTTGAGCCAGGGAGGTCAAGGCTGTAGTAAGCCATGACTGCACCACTGCACTCTAGCCTGGGCAAAAGAGTGAGACCCACCAATAATAATAATAATCATCATCATCATCATCAAGAGAAGTTTGTGGTTTTAGTCTGGGAGCTAATATACATGTCTGTATTCTGATGCAGAATGTTTAACAGAATGAGAAAGATGATGCTTTAAAAAAAAAGTGGAAAACTGCAGAATGATGTCCTTGAGTAGACCAGAGGCGGTAAGTTCCAGTGTATCAGAGATGAGTTGGTTTTGAATACATGCATAAAAACCTTATCAATTACAATCAAAGGGAGGCAGAAAATATGCACAGAGATGTCAATAGTTAGAATTTCTGACACTAGCATCAAATTACACAGACTACCAAAGAAACCTTCAGCCTCTCCAAAGATTCTAAGAGTAAAAAACTTGGTTTACTGTTTTAGAAATCAATAATTCGAGGTACTAATGTCTTGTTACCGTGGCTTCTATTTATAAAGCATTTTATTCAATTAGCCAATTGGCAGTTAAGATTTAACAACTCAAATATCATAGTCATTCACTGTTAGTTCTTCCTAGAAAATTCTCTAGTACCAATAGGATAGTATTCATTGACAAACAAATGGTGATGCTCAATGGCACAGTGCCTTCTTTTCAGGTATGTACAGATGCCTTACTTAGAATAACAGTAATGCTTTCAGCAATATAAAATAAAGCATTATTATATAGCCATGAGTCACTTTACACTTCAAAAGAAATCTACAAAAGAGAGGCCATATATGTCAAATTTTGCTTAAAAAGCAGAAAAATACCCTCAGTTTCACTGGAGTGTCAACCCTCTCTATTGAGTTGCCAAATGTTTCATGAGGACATAAATCTCCATCCTAGAGCCGCTTGGTGAAATAGCAAATAAACAGCAAGATCTCAGTACACGTAGTGATGCTTTAAAACTTGAAAAAAATTAAGATTTAGTTGTGATAATCTTATGAAACGTTTATTCAATATTTTCAGTGCTTTTTAAGTAAGAATTTATCTGCTTTTAAGGCTGGTTGTATTGTGGCTTTTTTCTCAAGTTGAAAACAAAATCAGGCTAGGAAGACAAGTCACCACATAGCCGTTAACCAGGAAAAGCAAGTATTGAATTAAAAAGTTCAACCAGACATACCAGGCTAAATAACAGTTCTGCTAGCAGCTTGGAGTATTAAAGCAGTTAAGATACACATATATTACATCCTTAAAAAGGTACACACAAGCATACATCATTTGTAAATATAAATAAATGCTTGGACAATTAGCTTTTATCAACATGAGCCAAACTGAAAATTGAATGCAATACATATCTTGGGTGTTGTTTAAAAACAGCAATGATAAAAATTCAACAAGGTATTAGGAACTGCTACAGGATAACTGTACTTTCATCTCCTCAAATTACAAACCCTATTCTTGTTTTCTGAAAGATTCCAGGATATTCTCCTAGTGGCTTAATTCCACTGAGACAGAAGAACAATAAAAACAGCCACAGTTGACCCAACAAAAGTCCACTTCGTTCTAACCTCACATCCTGCCTCTACGATACATACGGTTTTTTTGTCCTGTACTCTAGATCATTTTTATATCTAATTTGGTGGCACTTTATCTGCCTGCTATAAATCTATCTTCTAGTCCCAACTTATTTCTTGTCCTGGTGATGATTCTGGTGCATTTTTTCTCCTGCGACTGGTCACTTCTTCACTGACTTCCATGTTTCTCTGTTCTCTCCTTTAGTTTCCCCCAAAAATGGCCATCAACCTAATACTTCCACTTGTTTCTTTCCTTCTTTCTTTCTTTCTTTTTTTTTTTGTTTTTTGAGACAGAGGCTCACTCTGTTGTCCAGGCTGGAGTGTAGTGGCATGATCTCAGTTCACTGCAACCTCTGCCTCCTGGGTTGAAGCAATTCTCCTGCCTCAGCCTCCTGAGTAGCTGGGATTACTGGTGCCCGCCATCACACCCAGCTAATTTATTTTGGTAGAGATAGGGTTTCACCATGTTGGCCAGGCTGGTCTCAGTCTCAAACTCCTGGACCACAGGTGATCCGCCCACCTCAGTCTCACAAAGTGCTGGGATTATAGGCATGAGCCACCATGCCCGGCCTCTCCACTTGTTTCTAACCTATAAATGAACTATATCTATCTGACTAGACTAGACCTTTATCCCATCTAAGGAAGCTACAATTTGGATTTTGGGCTTTGAAAACTGCTTGGATGTGGTGTACAACAGAGTTCTTCTCCAGCAATTTTCCTACAGGGCTCAATTTAGCTATAATAATTCTACATAGGCCAAAATAAATTTGTAATTCCCGCTTATGAGTAAATAAGCAGGAATCTACATGCAGACCACATCATATGCTATCTTTTAAAAATTCTGATGGTTTGAGTAGTCTATTTAATTAAAACACAGGGCAGGGAAACTTTAAGTGATTCACTTCTCAATATGAGCCCTAAAGGTGAATTTTATATATACTGATATCCCCATCCAATTCAAAGTTACCACCTTCTCTAATCTGAAAATGAAAACAAAGAAACAAATTAAACTATAACACACTGGGGAAAATGCCTTATTTAATACTCATTCAGTATAAAAAGATTCTTAATATGAGAATAATTTAGAAATCATGAGCTAAATGAAAACATTTCCAGGTTTAACTTAAGAAATAACTGAAAGAGATGTCTGACAGTCCTTACTGAGAAGAAAATATTTGTAATTAATCTGAAATATGTTTTATAAATAAAATTATGAAGGTTTCATTTTAACCTATACAATTTTAGCTCATACTCGTATCTTCCTCATTTTAAAATATATAATTTTATAATCGCATTTTAAAAAGCAGTCTTTTGTTAAATGTTCAAGAAAAGAAGACATACAAAAATCAAAATGTCTTCAAATTCTGGGTAAGGTATATAGAATATGGTTTGAAATGGTCTGACATGAATTTTTTAAAAGTTTAAGAATACAAAGGGTAGGCTGGGCGCGGTGGCTCAAGCCTGTAATCCCAGCACTTTGGGAGGCCGAGGCGGGTGGATCACGAGGTTAAGAGATCGAGACCATCCTGGTCAACATAGTGAAACCCCGTCTCTACTAAAACTACAAAAAATTAGCTGGGCATGGTGGCGCGTGCCTGTAGTCCCAGCTACTCAGGAGGCTGAGGCAGGAGAATTGCCTGAACCCAG
>NW_016107399.1:4323698-4349324 GCF_001604975.1 Cebus imitator | reverse complement strand
GAATACAAAGGGTAAAGAAAAAAAAAAAAGAATCTATCAACTGATTTTAAATTCCAATTCAGTATACTTATCTTCCTAATTAAGCTACAAAACTCCAAAGCCAACACTGTGACCCCTCTAGATTTACTATTCTTCGGGGCATTCATTTTGCATATAATTTTCATACTCATATTTCTGTTTGTCCTTTTCACTCATTTATATATATGACCACATGATTTTTTAAAAGTATTTCTTAAGTTACCTTAAAATATTGTCTAAGAAAAATTATCTACTCGGTCCTATGTGGTCTAGACAGTCAAAGGCAAACAATGGATCCAAAATGATAAATGATTGGATATCTAATCACAGCATCTCTCTTCCAGGTGTTACCAAATTTTGGAAACCCAGTGGACACAACCAGAGTAAATGAGTGAGACTAAAAGTACAATCCGAAGACTAAAATATAGCTAAATATATCCCACCTAGTCTATATCAGCTTAAAGATAGCAAAATATCTCATTATACTTTTAATCATATCTTTACAGGGTAAATATTGTTAGGGAAAAATGTTGCATAGTCAGAGACAATATCCTGTCTTTATGAGATCTTATTCTAGTAAAAGAAATCTCATAAACAAATCAATCAAAAGTGAAAAAATATATAAATTTTTGTAAGTGCTTTTCAGAAAATAAACAGGATTATATAAAAGAGAATACAATCTCAGCAAGAAGAAAAAGGGAAGAGGACTTTACCTAGGGGAGTTATGAAACACCTGTCTTATATGGCATTTGAGTTGAGACCCAAGGAAAAGGAAGTTGGCCAAGTGATAAGCCAGGACAAGGGCTTCCAAGGTGTACTGAGAACAACACTAAGAGCAAAGAAAGAGGCAGAAAAGAATTTTGCACATTAACTGAAAGAAACCAGTACATCTAGCGTAGCAATGATCGGGTACTGAGAAAATGGTATGAGATGAGGCTAGAGAGATAGGGAAGGGCAGGCCATATAAGTTCTTATAGGTCCACAGTAAGGAGTTTAATTTTTTTTCTTTTGTAGTTGTATTTCTAAATGCAATTAAGAGCCTCTGAGGGGATTTAAACAGCAAAGTTATATAATCTGACTTAACATTTTAAAATACTCATTCTGGCTCCTGCATGGAGAATACATTATAATGAAACAACAATAGGTCCAGGGAGGTCAATTAGGAGACAAGAAATGATGGTGAGATGAAAAGAAGTAGGACATAGTTTAGAAGCAGGAGCAAAAGAACTTGGTGAATTGGCATGGGACTTGAGGGAAAAGAAGGAATCAAGAATAACTCACAGGTTATTAAAATGAGCAAATGGACCAAGAGGGAACCAATTAGGAAACAGGAAGGGTGGGAGGCTGCATTAAGTTTTAGTTTGAACATGTAAATTTAAGATGTACAATAAGCCAGGTGTAGTGTCTCACACCTGTAATCCCAGCATTTTGAGAGGCCACGGTGGGTGAATTGCTTGACATGAGGAGTTCAAGACCAGCCTGACCAACATGGTGAAACCTCATCTTTACTAAACATACAAAAATTAGCTATGTGTGGTGGCAGGCACCTGTAATCCCAGCTACTTGTGAGGCTGAGGCAGGAGAATCACTTGAAGCCAGGAGGCAGAGGCTGCAGTAACCCGAGACTGCATCACTGCATTCCAGCTTGGGCATAAGACCTAGATTCTATATCAAAAAAAAGAAAAAAATAAAAAAGATGTACAACAATAACAAAAAAAAATAGTATCAAAACCGCAGTCAGACACAAGAGTCTAGAACTTGGGGTAGATCAGATTGTTGATATATATTTGTGAGTCATCAATCTACAGGAGATATTAAATGCTGTAGGGAACTGACACAATCACCCAGAGAAAGAGTGTATATATAGAAGAGAAGAGAGCCAGAACTAAGGGGTTCATTTATAATATTCAGAAGGAGATAGAACAAGAAACACGAACAACAGTTACTGAAACCCACCAAAATTATTAAGAGTCAACAGGCAAATATGATAACATAGATGCCAAGAAAAGAAAGTGTTTCAAGAAAGGAGTGACAGTCTATGTTAAAAGCAACCCGGCTGAAAAATCTAGTGAGGTACTAACAGAGAAATATCCTCTAAACCGGTAAATGTCACTGGTGACTTGGATTAAAAGTTTTAGAGGAAAAGAGAATTGAAAAGCAGATTGGGCTTGGTTAATAAATAAATGAAGGAGGGCAAGAAAATGGAGATAGCATATATGAACAACTCTTCTGAGGACTCATTATGAAAGCAGTAGAAAAATAAGGCAATAGCTGAAGGAGAATGTGAGATAATTAAGAGAAAATTTTTAAAGAAGATAATAAAAGCATGTTGAGGCCAAAAGAAACAACTCAGAAAAAAAAAAAAAAAGGCAATGGTAATGCACAAGAAGGGGCAAAGACTTTGAGAAGCTGGAAAGGGATGGCAACTACACCGGCTAGCTTTTGATAGGAGCAGACACATCCCTAAATGTGTTTCTGCTTCTATCACAATGTGAGTACAGATGTTGGAAAGCTGGGAAATTATTGATAGTAGGAAAATGAGTGCTTTTCTTTTCACTATGAATGAAAGGTTAGAAGCTGGAAGTGGGGAAGGGATAAAGAAAGGGGAGTGTTAAAGTTTGAAAGACATGAAGGCGTAAAATAATCATTTCGTACAGCTGGAGAACATCAGTATTGAAAGGGACTGCTCTGACGCAGTGTTGAGCACCCATTGAAATTTGTGGTCATAATTTTCTTCTCTATCCTTCAGGGATTCCTCTGTAGGCTAAGAGAAGGCAGACAATTAGGTTCAACCAGAGATAGAGCCTAGCAAATTTTCATATTCCCATTGTCCCTTTCTTTGATACCAGTAAAAATGACACAGGACATGTAAAAGAAAGGCATAAATATTTAAATAAAAATGTATCCACAGCAAGGCAAGTATAGACAGAAGCATACTTTATCATTTTCTCTATCTCTATGCAGGGAAATAATAGAAATCATGGTCATAAGCTGACATTCCCATATACTATATTCATCCAATGGACAATTCCCAATATTCACAAAAATATTTGTACTTAGGCTATGGCAAATGCAAAAGAGATTGGAGAAAAAACAAAAATAAAAACATTTCAGCTTACTGCTGAAATGCTGAACTCCAGAATAATGAAAAAGCTCTTATCATAACAATTACAGACAAAACCTTTAGATGTTAAATCTAATACCAAATCATTTTTCTCAGTAGTGATAATTGCCTTGCTAACATGGAAATACTCTAATTATCTATAGCTTAGTCCACCAAAATTCTCTCAATAATCTCCTAGTTAAAAATATTTCCTTATTGGTCAGGCGCGGTGGCTCATGCCTGTAATCCCAGCACTTTGGGAGGCCGAGGTGGGTGGATCACGAGGTCAAGAGATCGAGACCATGCTGGTCAACATGGTGAAACCCCGTCTCTACTAAAACTACAAAAAATTAGCTGGGCATGGTGGTGCGTGCCTGTAGTCCCAGCTACTCAGGAGGCTGAGGCAGAATTGCCTGAACCCAGGAGGCGGAGGTTGCGGTGAGCCGAGATTGCGCCATTGCACTCCAGCCTGGGTAATGAGTTAAACTCCGTCTCAAAAAAAAAAATTTCCTTACTTTCTATAAATAATTTATGAGTAAAAGTACTGTTTCAACAGTCATCACATGATCACCAAAAATACTTTTCCTCTTCAATAATTCAAATGATTATCACATTTAATACTTACATTAATTACTGAAAGAAATTCAGCAATTTGAAATGCAGTATTAAAATGCATTAAATAGCTTTAAAAAATAAAGTTCCAAATATTTTACTCATAAACATGTTTAAGAAACAACTAGAATTGGTTAAGATTCGGTGGAACCTGAACGTAAGCTAGAGTCTTCTTGCTAAGTTTTCCTAAAAACTTATAATTTATCAAAATGTTCAAGAATATTTCCAAAAATGCTATCACTTTAAAAATTCTTGCTTTTCTCAATTTTACCTGTTCTGAAAAACAAACTTTTAACTACTTCTGCCCTAAATTCCCAAATCTTCCAAAATATCTTATTTTCTCATAAATTAAAATGCTATGTCAACAGTGTGAAAACCTTGATTCTGTAGCTCAGCTTTAGCTTATTATTATGGATAAAACGTACACAGTGTTAACAGTTATGTAATTGACTCTGGCTTTTATTCCCATAGAAACTGAAAATGAATTACTAAAAGTGGTATATACTGATAAAAGAGTGCTTAAATTAAAACATCCCATATTTGGTAATCTGGTATCAGTTGCCAGAGATGTAAGAATAAAGTGACAGCTTGGCAGCTAAGCTGTTAGAAATTTTTTTATGGGTTTCAGCTTAGGCCTGCCAGCTATATTTCTAGTTGCTAATAATTCTGGCTCTACATTGAGTAAAATTCTTCCTTAGAAGAACCAAAGAAAACAATAAATAAATATCTTATTGGTTTTTATAATTACATGTATATAAAGTACCGAGTAAATTGTAGATTCATTTGTTGAAAATTACTATTATAAATACTAGTACATTCCATAGTTAGGGGGAAAAAGTTGACCAAGAGGACTTAAAATACTGAGAAGAAAATAGTATTTTAATAGAATGTAGAGGTTTTTTCCACTAGCATCAAGTACCAAGAAGATATGCATTTGGTAAAATAATTCTTTTTCAGGTAAATACTGGAGAAATAATTCTTTTGATAAATTATATGTTGTTGACAAAGACCATTATCAAATCCACGAGAGAGTGTATACTAAAAGTACTGCATTATTTGAGGGAAAATAATCAATAATATAAGCAAAATGAAACTAATACTGATATTTTCACAATCACTTTAATATAGACATAAAACCAAATACATCTAGAAAGATATTTTGGTCTATGAGGATCTGTAAAATAATATTTAAGTCAGGTGCATTAAACTATGTCAGAACACTATCTTTTGGTACCTGCACTTTTAAAAGAATTGTTTTATATAAACTGAAGATTTCTACTATTTGTTAAAATTCATGCAAGTAAGACACACTTAATTTTTGTGTTTAAGTTACACATCCATATACTACACGTCATTTTGATCATTTATTCCAACAAGAAGTTGATGTGATTTAGTATCTTTCAAAACAGCCAGTAAAGAAGTTTTCATTATCAAAAACCATTAGATGAACCACAGCATACTTAGAGAGGAATATCCTCACCAGACTGATGATGTGTGTGGTGTCCAGATGCCTCAGCAGACTGCCTTTGTTCACTGTCTGGAGAAGATAGCAAAGAAGTAGAATGAGGGCTTTCTGTGGGAGATGATGTCGAATGAGCCTGAGCTGACACTGTAGAGGATGTAGAAGGTTGAAGAAATTGTTCAGCTGGAGTATCTACTTCCATTGCCGTTTCACTCACTTCCAAATCAGGACTTGATGGGACCGTAGGAAGAGTTGAAATATCTGATTGACTTGCTCCACCTTCAAAATACACGTTAATGCAAATTCAAATTTTAAATATTTTCTAAAACCAACAACTCTGATGTGTTCAGAAAACACATTTCTATTTGCACGCACAAACATATATATAATTTCAGTAATAATAACCACTGGTGATTTACCCCATTTGACAAAATAGGCCAGTCAAAAGGGGTAAAAATTGATCTACGACATATTCTTGTTAAAACAATCAATCTTTCCAATTACATAAAACTTATTTACACACAGAATTTTTCATATTTCCATTCTCAGAATGCATTAAAAAAAGGCTTAAAATGGGGAATCTCAGATTCTTTTACTTTGAGAAAAGCAAAAGACACACACTAGGTCTAGTGGCAAGAGGAGGAACAAATTATATCCAATACCTTTTATTCTCTACTACTTCACACAATACAATAAGAATCTTGTGATTACTACAGATGTAAAACATGGTGTAATTTAGATGATATAAGTCAAACGGCTTCAATAAGTAGTTTTTGCCAGCTTTCTGATGACTTTAATTAATATGAAAAATTACCTCTGGATCGAGATCTTCCTCGACCTCTATTGCTTTGTGCAACCTCACTTGCTTCTTCGAACCATCTTGATAACATATCAGACATTCTCTGCATCAATGACACATTGGGACTCTGCTCTCCTATTACAATATAGGTCTTATCAGTGAATTTAATAATAAGTCAGAATCTTTCATTAATACAAAAACCTAGATTTGAAGGGCTTTAAAATAAAAGCATTTTTTAAAAAAATCAAATTTCCTAAATAAATTGTATGAATGTATATAAATCTATTAGAGCTTTCATCACATGTTACAGTAATTGTTTATATGAGTGACTCTCCATCTGTACGGTAAAGTTCCTTGAGAACAGGGCTCATCTCCCCTTCATCTTTGTCTATTCTTAGGTACCTCTAAACCTCCCACCTCCTACCTCAACCTATATTTTTAGTTTTAAGAGTGCCCAGCCAAGAAGGGCTTATGAATTCTAAGTTTAATAGATTAAAAGAAAGATTTTCCCTCTCTCTAAAGCATTATAATCAAGTACAGACATAAAATAGCCTTATGTTTTTGCATGAAGTTTCCTTAAACTTATTTTCATCATCATTTACTATAAGCAAATTCTAGATATTTAAAATTAGCTGGAACCAGAAAGTATTTCGTCTTCTCCTTCACTCTTTTTCCTCTTTCAAATAAACAAGTTTTTCTAAGGGCATTTTCAAATATAATGCCAAATTTAAAATGTGACAACTCTATTCTACAGTCTTATAATTTGAAATGAAAATCAGTTCTTACATTTTCTGTAAAATCAGAGTTTCTTTTACACTTTACTGCCTTTTTAAAATGTAGCTCATATATTGGGGAATATGCTTTTGATCATAAAAGACATTTCAGAAGACATTATAGTAAGATTTTGGTTACAGACCAATTTAATAAAATATAATTCTATAGAATTATAATTCATAGTTTTCAAGTGTGTTATCTTAAAGCTCCCAGGGTAGTTTCTTATGCTTATCAAAGGCACTTGAACATTTTATGTGCTATTATAAAACCCTCAGGTTGAGTTTTCATTTCTCTTGATATCTAATAGAAAGGCAAAAATTGAGAAGTCTGACAACACCCAATGTACTATAGGGCAATGGGCATTGTTATACTTTCAGTGGGAATGTAAATTAGCACATCTTTTTTGGAGAGTAATTTGATAGCTATCAAAATTAAAAGGTACTTATCCAGTGACTCAGCCATTCCACTTCTAAGAATTTATCCTAAGATATATTTGCATAAGTATACTAACATATATGTACAAGAATGTTCATTACAGCATCACTTATAATAGTGAAGTAAAAATATTAATTTTATGATTTATTAATATTAATTTTATTTAACATCAGTTTTAATATTAAAACTAGAAGTTAAAACATTAATTTTAAAATACCACATACAAAGAAAAGCTGACCAAAGTACAGTTACCATCTCGTTCTCGTTCGCTCTCAGGCCTTGCTCTGGGTCCAGTATCTGACCAATCACCACGAAGTCTCAAACGCTTAACTGGTGGTTGTCGTAACTAAAAGAAAAGGACAGGTAAATTCTATGTAAATCTAAAACTCATCTATTCTCAACTCTTAAAGCATACTTTATGCCTATTTATTTCTATCTCACTACTTTCTTGAGCATGCAAATTAGATCTAGATGAAAATATAAAAGGCACTGGTGTAAGCCACATCAGTCTTTTGAAGCACTCGTTCTGAGGATAAATATCCACTGATGTTGACAGCCTCTATCTAATATTTTCAATCTAAAGAGTCTCAACGCAACTTTGAAATCATGTAAATGTGATTTCTAATCTCACCTGTATCACCTTCCAACTGACAAAAGGAAGATATTTTTAACCATCTTGAGCCTTGGTTTTCTATTGTGATGATAAATATAGTCTAGGTAAATTACCCACATACCTAACAAACAATGGGAGTCATCATTATTTTTACTTATTATTGAGAATTTACTCTTCAGTTCCCAAATAAAATCTATTCCAACCCTTTATGACTTGCCTCAAGTTATCTATTCCATCATGCTGCTCTCATTCTTGCCCTCTAAGAATTTTTCGTTCTACTTCAGAGTAAATGAAAATGACATCATTTTCTTTAGCTGAATTCTACAAATTAAATCTACATCTACAACTTCTAACTTATTCCAACCTTTCTTGAAGGATGTATCATTTATTCTATTTAAGCCTAATTTCTCCATCTGTGATTTTTATTTCATTCCTTCAACCCCTCGAGTATCTTGTTTGATCAATTATTCTCTCTTTTCTACACCCATATCCATTTTCTCTCTCCTGGTTCTCTGTCCCAACATGCTAAAGGTTCTTATCACTTTTAAGAAACAAAACAATATTTCAACTTCATAAAACCCATTTTCCAGCTACAATCCTTTCTCTTGCTATCACTTTACTCAAGCTTCTTGAGCAAATTCTATATGCAATCTACTACTCCTTCTTCAATCCACTGTAGTCCATCTTTCCACTGATTTCCCATCTTTCCACTAACTTCATTCCCACCAGTCACCAGTGAATGATCAATTACCAAGTTCACTGATCAATTATAAAAAGGCTCAATAATATGATCAATAATAATTGCCAACTCAAATGGCATCTTTCAGAGCTTATCTGACATGTTTACGGTGCCTACCATTCTTGATCATTCCCTTTAATATTTACATTTTTAACTTTTTTTTTTCCTCAGGCAGGGTCTCACTCTCTTGTCCAGGCTGGATTGCAGTGGTCCCATCCTAGTTCACTATAACCTCAAACTCCAAAGCTAATATGATCTCTAGCATCAACTTCTTGAGTAGTTGGTCCATGTGCCACCAAAACCAGCTAAGCTTTTAATTTCTTTTTTTAGAGATGGAATCTAGCTATGTTGTCCAGGTTGGTCTTGAATTCGTGGTCTCAAGCAATCCTACCACCTCGGCCTCCCAAAATGTTGGGATTACAGGCATAAGCCGCCACATCTAGTCCATTTTAAACATTTTTGTATTGAAATATAATTCACATAACATTACATTCATAATTTTAAATTATATAATTCAGTAGTGTATATTTACAAAGTGGTACATCCATCATCATTATATAATTCCAGACTGTTTTCATCATCCCAGAAACAAACTGTAATCAGCCACTCCCCACTCATCTCTCTGCTCAGCTCTTGGCAACCACTAATCTACTTTCTGTCTCTGTGGATATGCCTGTTCTAAACATTTCATATAAATAATATCATATAATATATGGCCTTTTGTGTTTGGTTTCTTTCACTTAGCATTATGTTTTCAAGGTTTATTCATATTGTAGTAGGCATCAGTACTTCACTTTTTTATGACTGAATAATACCCCACTTTAGCAAGATACTCTATTCTGTTTATTCAACAACTGGTTGATGAATAAATTTATTCTACTTATTGGCTATTATGAATAATGCTGAATTGAGCATATGTACGAGTTTTTGTAGGAACATGTTTCAATTCTCCTGGGTATACAGGAGAATTACCCAAGATAATTGAAACATAGTACCTCATTTTATTGTACTTTGCTTTATTGAATTCCAAAGATTCTGTGGTTTTTTTCACAAATTCAGTGTTTGTGGCAACACTGCACTGAATAAGACTATTGGTGCTATTTTTCCAACAGCGTGTGCTCATTTTATGTCTGTGTCACATTTGGGTAATTCTTGTATTTCAAACTTTTTCATTATTATTCTGCCTATTATGGTGATCTGTGATCAGAGATCTTTGATCTTACTATTTTAATTGCTTTGGGGAGCCACAAACCACATCCATATAAGACTCCGAACTTCACTGACAAATGTTATGTGTGTTATGATTGCTCCACTCACCAGCTGTTTCCCCATCTCTCTCCCTCTCCTTGAGCCTTCCAATTCCCTGAGATACAACAATATTGAAATTAGGCCAGTTAATAACACTACAATGGCCTCTAAGTGTTCAAGTGAAAGGAAGAGTAATATGCCTTTCACTTTAAATCAAAAGCTAGAAATGATTATGCTTAGTGAGGAAAGCATGTTGAAAGCCAAGACAGGCCAAAAGCTAGGCCTCTTGCACCAAACAGCAAAGTTGTAAATGCAAAGGAAATGTTCTGGAAGAAACTTTTAGAAAAGTGCTACTCCAGTGGACATATGAATGATAAGACAGCGAAAACCCAGAGCAAGGTCCTAACTCTCTTTAATGCTATGAAAACTGAGAGAGGTAAGGAATCTGCAGAATAAAAGTCTAAAACTAACAGTTTAAGGAAAGAAGCTCTCTCTCTAACATAAAAGTAAAAGGCAAACATCAAGTCCTGATGTGGAAGCTGCAGCAAGTTATCCAGAAGATATAGCTAAGATGATTGATCAAAGTGGCTACACTAAACAACAGATTTCCAATGCAGATAAAATCACCTTCTATTAGAAGCAGATGCCACTTAGGACTTTCCCAGCTAGAGAGAAGTCAATGCCTGGCTTCAAAGCTTCAAAGGACATGCTGGTTCTCTTGTTAGGGGCTTACATAGTGGTGACATTAAGTATAAGCTAATGCTCATTTACCATTCTGAAAATCCTAAGGCCCTTAAGAATTATGTTTAATTGACTCTGCTCTAAAAATGGAACAACAAAGCCTGGGTAACAGCTTATCTCTTTACAGTATGTTTTACTGACTATTTGAAGCCCACTATTGAGACCTACTGCTCAGAAAAAAAAGATTCCTTTCAAAATATTGCTGGGCATTGACAATGCACTTGGTTATCCAAGGGCTCTGATGGAGATGTACAAGGAGATGAATGCCTTCATTGCATCCCATGGATCAAAAAGTAATTTCAACTTTTAGGTCTTATTTAAGAAATACATTTTGTAAGGCCATGGCTGCCATAGATACTGATTACTCTCATGGATCTGTGAAAAGTCAATTGAATGGCCAGGCGCAATAGCTCACACCTGTAATCCCAGCACTTTGGGAAGCCGAGGTGGGCGGATCATGAAGTCAGGAGTTCAAGACAAGCCTGACCAACACGGAGAAACCCCATCTCTACTAAAAATACAAAATTAGTTGGGCGTGGTGGCGCATGCCTGTAAACCCAGCTACTCGAGAGGCTGGGGCAGGAGAATTGCTTGAACCCGGGAGGCGGAGGTTGTGGTGAGCTGACATCGTGCCATTGCACTCCAGCCTGGGCAACAAGAGCAAAACTCTGTCTCAAAATAAATAAATAAATAAATAAATAAATAAAAGTCAACTGAAAACCTAGAAAGGATTCATCATTATTGATGCCTTATTAAGAACATTTGTGATTCACAGGAGGTTAAAATAACAACATTAAAAGGAGTTTGGAAAAAGTTAATTCCAACCCTAATGGATGACTTTGAGGGTTAGAAGACTTCAGTAGAGAAAGTCACTGCAGATGAGGTGAAAACAACAAAAGAACTAGAATTATAAGTAGGGACTGATGGTGTGACTAAACTGTTGCACTCTCGTGATAAAACTTGAACAGATAAGGAGTTGCTCCTTATGGATGAGCAAAGAAAGTGGTTTCTTGAGGTGGAAACCGCTTTCTTTGCTCATCTATAGAAGTAACTCCTAGTGAAGATGCTGTGAACACTGTTGAAATGACAGCAAAGGATCTATTATAGAATACTACAGTAACTTAGTTGATAAAGCGGCAGCAGGGTTTGAGAGGATTGACTCCAATTTGGAAAGAAGTTCTATTGTGGGTAAGATGCTATCAAACAGTATTGCAAGCTACAAAGCCATCTTTTATGAAAGGAAGAGTCTATTGATGTAGCAAGTTTCACTGATATCTTATTTCAAGAAACTGTCACAGCCCCAACCTTCAGCAACCACCTCTCTGATCAGTCAGCAGTGCTCAATATCAAGGCAAGCCCCTCCACCAGCAAAAAGAATACAACTTACTGAGGCTCAGATGATAGTTAGAACTTTTTAGCAATGAAGTAATTTTAAATTAAGGTATATACATTGATTTTTAAGACATAATGCTATTGCATACTTAATAGACTATAGTACAGTATAAACATAACTTTTACATGCACTGGGAAACCAAATAATGTGTGTGACTTGTTTTACTGCAATATTCACTTTATTGCAGTGGTCTATAACCAAACTTGCTATATCTCCAAGATAAGCCTACATATCTAGGAGGGGAAGTATGGGTCATCTAATAACTCTAATTTTTGAGGGTTCCAATTTCTGCACATGCTAGTCAACACTTGTTATTGTCTTCTTTATTTTAGTCATCCTAGTGGGTATGAAGGGATAACTCACTGTGGTTGTGATTTACATTTCCCTGAGGGCTAATAATGTTGAGTATCTCCTTACATACTATTGCCATTTATATTATATGCCTTCTCTGGGAAAAAAAAAAAGCACTGTATAGTCAAACCCTTTACCTATTTTTAAATTTGGATATTTGTCTTTCTATTGTTGTTTGTAAGTGTTCCCCATATATTCTGCATACTAAACTCTAACCAGACACATGATCTGCAAAACATTTTCTCCCACTCTGTAGGTCACTCTTTTTATTTTTATTTATTTTTTAAAAACAGCATTCATTGATTTTTTTTTCTGAAAATTATGCAAGTTTTGATAAAACTTGGTGATGCTCAACTGTGAATTTTTTTATGTATCCTGGAAACCATACCTCATAATAAGAATAGAAAAAAACTTTGCATCCTCAGCAAAGGAGACAGAAAAAAAAATTCCCCACAAATTCCATATTATGTGTAAGTACAGCTAAAGGCAACTGAGAATAGTAAAATCTACACAGGAAGACATAAGTGTGTGACAGGGAATAACCAGAACAAAGAAAGCTTGGTGTGGCAGCTGTCCAAATTTTCAAACAACTAATCATCCCCAGAAGGAGAGGGCTTCACCCTTTATATAAACTATACTTAGAACAATACAATAGAATCCTGCTGCATGGTTTCAAGAGAAAGGAATTTTTATATTACATAGGTAAAGAACTAGTTTTATAACCTCAGCAATTATTTCTAGAATAAAATCTTCAAATTAAAAACAATCCCAAGTTTGACTTTCTGAGTACATGAAATAACCTAGTCAAAAATACTGAAAATGGCATAACATTCATTCACCCAATTTTTTTCTTTTTTTGAGCACTTTTTATACGTCAGTTATTATTACAGGTATTGGAAAAGAACAATGCACAAAACACACACACAAAAAAATCCCAATGTCACAGAATTTATAGCCCAATGGAGCAAACAATACATGAAATAAAAAAGCAAAATATACAAAGGAAGTTACTGTTATGTAGAGAAATAAAGCAGAAAAGGAGATAGATAGTATCAGTTAAAGGCTGTGATTTTAAATAGGATGGTGAAGTGGGGTTTCACCAAGGTTACATAATCAAAGACCTGAAATACAAAGGGAAGAAAAAATCCAGGTATCCAGGGAAGAGCATTTCAGGCACAGTAAATGCAAAAATCCTGAAACAGAGTACGTAATGCTTGGCCTGTCTGAGTTACTAAGTAAGCAGATGTGGTTAAAGAAGAATAAAGAAGAGTAGAAGGGATAATTAGGACCAGATAATATAAGATCTTGAAGCCACCATAAGGACTTCGGTTTTGCTTTAAGTGAGATAGGGAGCCACTTGGAATCTTAATGAGAAGCGTGGCATGATTTGATTTACGTTTCTAAGGATGACTTTGAATGCTATGTAGCTACAGGGCTGTAGAAGTGAAAGCAGGAAGACTGGTTAGAAAACCACCCAAATAAAGTATAAAGAGGGACAGGTCATGCCAGAGGTGCTGATAGCTTGGATGTGGGTGGTAATGTAGCTAGGGTGATAAGCAGTAGTCAGACCTGGAATATATTTTTAGGTACAAGCTATGGGGACCAGAAGAAAATGAGAGAATGAATTTAACAAAGAAGCCCAATAACGGAGTGGGGCAGGTGATAAACTGTCAAAAATAAGAAAAGATGATAGAAAAAAAGAAGGATATAAAAATAAGGGAAAACAGGAAGTACAAAAATATTGAGTAAGACAAAAGAATGAACTAAAGAAAGAAGGGGAAAAAATAAAAGAGAAATTATTAGAGGTGGTAAGGAAATAGAAAGGTCTCAACAAATAGAGAAAATACAAAAATATTATGGAAATGTTGATTTAATTGTATGATTTAAGACAAAAATCATACAATAAACTTTTATTCATGCTTTAAAACCTTCTCAGTCTTTCTAAATATTCCAAATCAATTATTCCCTACTTTGTTCTACTTACACAGAACATAATCCTTATATACATAATTCTATATTAAGTTTTACACATTTATTTACTTGTATCTCTACTTCCACTAAGCTGTGATTTCCTTGGGCAAGAGGTCATGTCTTTGTCTGGTCATCCCTGATTTTCCAAAGTTTAGTAGAGGACTTGGTGTATAGTAGGTACCCAATAAATATTTGGTGAGTTGAGTTGTCTGAATACTATCATCAACATTTTTGGTATAAAACATCAAAAGAAAATGTGTTAGAATTACAAATGAGACAGACTATTAATTTCCTCTATGTATACCTCTGAATTGGTTTGTTATAATAAGCATTTTTAAAATTTTTGGGCAATAAGGCAACACCCCTGTTCTCTCTCTCTTCCTGTTCCTCTTTCTTCCTTTCCTTCATTCTTTTTCTTTTCATTTTCTTTTTTTTTTATTCTTTCTCTTTCTTTCTTCTCTCTTTCTTCAAAANATGGAGTTTTGCTTTTGTCACCCAGGCTGGAGTACAATGGCGGGATCTCGGCTCACTGCAACCTCCTTCTCCTGGGTTCAAGCAATTCTACTGCCTCAACCTCCCGAGTAGCTGGGATTACAGGCGCCCGCCACCATGCCCGGCTAATTTTTGTATTTTTAGTAGAGATGGGGTTTCACCATGTTTGCCAGGCTGGTCTCAAACTCCTGACCTCAAGTGATCCACCCACCTTGGCCTCCCAAACTGCCGGGGTTACAGGCATGAGCCACTGTGTCCGGCCAACAAGCGTAATTTAAATCCACTTTCAGCATTATTTTTCTTAATTTAATTAATGCAACAAATAAGACCAAGGAAAAGGCTCCCGGAATAAAAATAAAGAAAGAAAGAAAAGAAAAAAACAAATGTGCATGACTCAGCCTCATTAACTCTGATTCTATAAATATCTTTTGGCTAAGTATTCCATGGTATCAAAACTAGCTGGCCCACTTAAAATGTCTATGGGCTTCCAACTTTTTCATTATGTAACAATCACAGTTTGACTGTAACTTTATTTACCCACATATCTTAAGGGGAAATTTACATGGCAGTAACAAAATGACAGAGCAGATTTCATGTTTTCAACCAGAGCAATAAACTCAAAAATCATATTATTAGCCAACATATCCTTCTTCATCAATTTCCTAATTCAAATAAACACACTGCTATGATAAAATCTCAAAGTATATTTATAAAGTAATCCTGATTTTTTTCTAATTTTATAGCCTTCTACACCTGAAATTATGAGGAATGAATTTAGTATCTCATAGGAATTCCAAAATCACTGTTATTCATTAGTAACCTTTAAAATGTATTCATTAATAGGCATTGAGCCAATACAAAAAAGTCACCGAAAATAAAAATCAACGGTTAATTTCAGAAGACATTTACAAGCCAAGGTGCAGAGTGAATAAACATAGGACCTTATAATATAAAAAAGTCAAAGTGAAAAACATATTAAGGAAGGAAGCTTAACAGGTTAAACATTTTCCTACAGCAGTGTACTGTCAAGGATACATTATTTCTACTTTTCCCCTTTTATAGATAATAAATTCATTATTTTATAGTCATTTTGTGAAAGTAATTCAATTCATTCACCTACTTTTCAATATATACAACTACTTTAACTTACCTTTTTCCCACAAATTTATTTTGTAAAATATACCTGGGGATAATGTTATATATCACTAGCACATAACTGTGAAAGAGGCACAACTGGGAGAAAAGGGGATTGCTGTCTCTCTACAAAGAGTAAATGGTAATAGGTAAAATTCTGTTGATCCATGGATATAAACATTTAGTCTCTTGGAAGTTTATCATCATATTTTCTATTATTTTAATTGCCTTTCTGTAAGTGTTAGAACTGTTGATCTTTCTTCCTGCTGCTGTGCATCTATAAAATTAAGATAAACATTTTGCTATCAAGTATATTCTCTTTAAAAATAATTCACAATGCTTTTTTCTAAAGCCTTATCCCTAAGAATTCACTATTAGGGATAAGAAAAGTTGTATTAAGGGGAGAGTACTTTCACTTCTTGTCAGACTGTTTTCTTAGTTTCATGGGGTTTTTGTTTAGAAAAGCACAACTAAATCTTATTATCTAATAATTCACTACTAGGGATAATGCTTTAGAAACAGTATTTAGAATACCAATAATAAATAAATTAGTAAATTATTACTAACATATTATTAAGGATAGAGGCTATTAAATTATTAGTTATTACTAATTATAATACAAATTACAAAAAATATTATTTTTGTAATTAGTAATTATTAGTAGTAACTAATTACTAACTAGAATTAGTAATTATTAGTAACTACTAATTATAATTAGTAATAACTGATAATTTACTAGCTTCTGTTCTTTCAAGTATGTCTCATGTTTTTTGTTTTCTAAATTGTAAGTGCCTTGAAAATTAATGCTATTTTTTTTTTTTTGGTCTTTAGGCCCCAGGAGTCACTGAATTATTTTCTGAATTGAATAAAGGACATGGTTTTGAGTAAACCTACCTCTTCTCTTCTCTCTTCTGCAGAAGGAGTTTTAAGTTCTCGTGCTGTATCATCTTTCGGGTCAAAAAGATATATGTAATCTGAAGAGTAACTAACGAGAATCTCTTGACCATCTTCACTATAACACAGAGATGTCACCCTGCAGGACTTATTATTAAGATGGGAAGGAATAAAACGGGCAACCATTCCAGTAGTCCCTCGACCTGCATAATTCCCTAAATAAGAAACAAGAAGTTACTTAAAATTAATAATGTTTTAAGGAAAAACATTTTTTAAAACTCTTAATCTGAATTATTACATATGTGGCTTAATGTAACAACATAAATAAAAGCCATCATGTTCTTTCTCTGTAGTAAGATTTTGTAACAAAACAAAAAATACGGTATAAAGATAACATCTCTACAAAAAAAAAATTCATGATTGTCTAGAATTCCAGATTACATATGCTTTGTTCAAATGAGTTAATCAAGTAAACTATGATTTATAAATATAGTCAAACGAAGTCATCTTCCAAAAGTCATCTCCCGTAAATTAAGATAATAAATTTTTACAAAAAGCTGATACTCATAAGCATACTACAGAAACTAGTATAATATCCTTAAGATGATATAATTTCTACTCTTATAAAAAATTTCTGATTGCCATGAAATTTCTCTCTTACATAGGACAGAGTAAAAACACTACTCCAATTTTAACTAACTCTGGTAGTCTTCAATGCAATATGACACGGAGGAGTACATCTGGCACTTTGTGCCCTGGGGGCCCAGAAATGCTAAATTCTAAGAATCCCACAAAGCTATATAACCTTGCACAATATTGTGCTCAAAATGTCAACTGTGTCCATCTGTTGAGAAATAATAATTAAGCCTATGATTTGATATTATATTACTACTGTTTCCCCTAAATGTACATATCCAAATAGACTGGACTCCTCAGTTATTACTAGATATGTGACTTAATGTAGCAATACAAATTAAAGCTATTACAGTTCAAAAAAGAAAGATCTCATCTGGTATTCCCATCTCAATAATCTATGTCCATCTTCACTGACATTGTTGGTTTCTGCCCAAGTCCACCTTTATTTTTAACAATATGAAACACGTGAATATATGAATGTGCCTTTGATGTGTGTGTGTGTAATCTTGGCCTTCCTTTACTGAGAAAATGTGAATGGAAGTTGACTTCCAATTGGTTATTCTGGAAGTACTTTGATCCTACATTGAGTAAAGGGAAAGAGCACTGGTTTATATTAGATTCAAATTCAGTACTGAAGCATTATTAACAGCATTTTCAGGTAAGCAGGAATACATATATGTTACACATAATACATACCCAAGTCAGCATTCTAAATTTTCTCTCTACCATGTTTACCATTATTCTCTTGATTGAAAAATAGCAGAGTCCTCCCAAAATTCATGTCCCCTCAAAATTCATGTCTACACAGAACCTCAGAATGCGACCGTTACAGATGTAATTAGTTACAATGAGGTCATACTGGATTAGGGCCCACCTCACCCTAACTAGATTAGGGGTGGGTCCAAATTCAATATGACTAGTGCCCTAAGAGGAAAATATGAATGCAGACACACATGGGGAGAATGCCATGTAAAGACGGGCAGAGATTAGAGTGATTCATCTATACCAAGGAGATGCCAAGGATTGGCAGCAACCACAAGCTAGGAGACAGGCATGGAACAGAGCTTCCAGTAGAAACCAATCATAAGACATCCTGATGTCAGACATTAAGCCTCGAAAAATGTAAGAAAATAAATTTCTGTTGCTTTAAGATACCCAGTTTGTGGTCATTTGTTATGGCAGTCCTGCCAAACTAAAAACATCAAATGTTACAACTTTTTAAAGTTAAAGTGCAAAAGTATCATCCCAAAGAGCTTCACCTAAACATGGTGAAATGTTTTTTATAATAATTCATATTAAACAAATACTATTCTCTGAAATTTTATAACAAACTAAAATTTTAAAATTGAAAATGTCATAAAGATTTACTCTTTGTACCGACAGTCCTATATTTTCTCTAATATTATCTTCTTACCTGTAGCTCTTGTGCCCAGCATTCGCCGATCATATATTCGTACTGAGCTATCAGAACAACCAACAGCAAGGTAATAAGGTATTGGTGGGCAAATAGCTACAGATGTGGCAGCACGTCGACAGTTAATTAAAATATCCTACAAAAGATAACATAATACCAATTACACAGTTATACAGCAAAGATGAAATTATATTTAAAACATTTTCTCATTTGTAATTAGAAGAAAATTACCATTCTCAGAACTCCTAATTCAGTCAAGAATGACAATGACCAGAAAAAC
This sequence comes from Cebus imitator, assembly GCF_001604975.1. NCBI lineage: Eukaryota > Metazoa > Chordata > Mammalia > Primates > Cebidae > Cebus > Cebus imitator. The sequence goes on along the minus strand of NW_016107399.1, from coordinate 4,330,215 downwards.
AATATGGCTTTAACTTTTTTTCAGATTTCTACAAGAAATTATTTCTATTGTATTCAGCCTATGTTGAAATCAAAATAAATATACTCAATCAATATTTCTACGGAAGATACTCTTTTTCTTTATAGTCTGCCACACAAATCCAAAATTGATTATTTCTACTACAATACTACATACTTTCCTTATAAACCAATCAAAATAAGAAAAAATATATGGAAACAGTAAACTTGATCAAAATACAAATTTTAAAATGATCAGTATTCAAAAAATACATTCTAAAAAGGAAAAAAAATTACTTTCAAATATAAGACTGAAAACACTGAGTAATTATGCTAGATCAGCACCAGCTACAAAAAGCTGGTAATAATTCAAGAAACTCATATTTATGTAACCACAATTAACTCTTTTTCAAAACTAGCTACATTCCATAGAATGTTATAATACAATTTGAATTATTGCTCAGAAATGCCTGTTAAATATTCTCATACTCATAAAAAACATCTTTAGAAATGTAAAAAATTCATAATTACCTATATATCACTAAGTCATTAGTACCATTAGAAATGCCTGCTATTATTGGTACACTTGACAGTAAAGATGGGGTTATAATCTACCTATGACAAATCATCATACTATGATCTAACTATTGATTATTTATATAGTATTCTTTTTTTATTCTTTTTGAGACATGTCTTGTCTGCTGCCCAGGCTTACAGTAGTGTGATCACAGCTCACTGTAACCTCAAACTCTTGAGGTCAAGTGATCCTCCTGTTTCAGCCTCCCAAGTGGCTGGACTACAGGTACACACCACCACACCAGGCTAATTTTTAAAAAAAGTTTTGTACAAAGAAGATCTCACTATGTTGCTCAGGCTTATTCATAATACTTTAATTGTAATCACTGCTATTAAATTTTAACAAAAAATTAACTAATGTTTATATTTTACACTTTACTTAAAAAACCTTTCTCCTTAACCAGCTCAAAAATAAAGTACACACATAAATATAAACCCTGCAAAAAACAGGTCTTACTATGATGTCATTACTTAGCTCTATAGAAGAATTAGAAAATGTAAGAGCTAGTACCCCAAATATATATCCTTAAGGCACTCCGTTGATTCCATGCTGTTTTCTCTTATGACTCTCACTCTTCATTCTTCCCGGTAATGTTTTTAAGTCAATTCAATGTTAAACTTTATTTAATAACTAATCTTAGAACATTACTCTCATTACATAAAATTTATTAACCAAATGCCTTTCATAATTCTAAGTTTTTAGTAATTAAGAATTATTCTAGTTACCAGTTTTTCTTTATGCCTCTATCCACTTTTATATAAACATAAAGGAAAAGTTGTATTAAGGAAAGAGTACTTTCACTTCTTATTAGACTTGTTTTCTTATTTTCATCCGGTTTTTGTATAGAAAAGCACAACCAAATCTTACTACACTGAATACTAAAATAGTTCAACAGAGTTTGCAATAACACTTTATAATACGCACCACTTACTCTAAGGAACAGGTATATCAAATACGCCTAATAACCTGATATTTAAATTTACTTCTGAGTTTAGTTCAATGCTTCCCTATTTGCACACACACACACACACACACACACACACACACACACACACAAATATTTACCAAAAAAACCTAATTAAAGTGTATGTTTAAAAGTTTTGTTTTGTCTGAGACGGAGTCTTGCACTGTCGCCCAGGCTGGAGTGCTGTGGTGTGATCTCAGCTCACTGCAACCTCCGCCTCTCAGAATCAAGCAATTATCCTGCCTCAGCCCCTCCCAAGTAGCCAGGATTATAGACGCCTGCCCCCACGCCTGGCTAACTTTTTGTATTTTTAGTAGAGATGGGGTTTCACTATGTTGACCAGGCTAGTCTCAAGTTCCTGACCTTGTGATCCGCCCAGCTTGGCCTCTCAAAGTGCTGGGATTACAGGTGTGAGCCACTGCACTTGGCCTAAAAGTTTTTAAATTTCTACTTTTTGTTTTCTTTTACTTCTCTGTTTCAAATTTATAAAATAATCTTTTTACCATAGAGCATGTTAACCATGGGAACTGGTTTAGTTAGCAAGCACTTAACCTGATTACCAGTAATTCCGGTTTTGTGTGTGTTTTTTTTTTTGGTAACTTTCAGTAAAAATATATTTTAAATAGTACTTTCTTATTCTATTTACTACTTCAAAATGATCCAGGGAAAAGCTACTGTACTCTAATTAATGTATGCCAGGAAAAAACACTTGAAATTACTTGTCTGGGGTCAAAAGACTGAATGATTTCTTAGGGCTTTTATCAGTTTAAAATAGTATTAAAGGCCAAGCATGGTGGCTCACGCCTGTAATTCCAGCACTTTGGGAGGCCGAGTCAGGAGGATCACTTGAGCCCAGGAGTTTGAGACCACCACTGTGGGCAACATGGCAAGACCTCATCTCTACTACAAATTAAAAAAAAAAAAAATTAGCTGGGCATAGTGGCACACACCCACAGTCCCAGCTACTTGGGATGCTAAAGCCAGGAAGATTACTTGAGCCCAGAAGGTTGAGGCTGCAGTGAGCTAGGACTGCACCACTGCACTCCAGCCTGAGATGACAGAGTGAGACCTTGTCTCAAAAAACTTAATTAATTTAATTTAATACCATTAAAGCATAAAAAGCTGATATTAGAGATATTATCTTTAGAGTAGTGAGCTAAATTTGAACAAACATGTTGATAGCATGGTATTTTATTATTATTATTATTGAGACAGAGTCTTGCTCTGTTGCCAGGCTGGAGTGCAGTGGCACTATCTTAGCTCACTGCAACTTCCACCTCCCAGGTTCAAGCAATTCTTCAGCCTCAGATTCTACAGCCTCAGCCTCCCAAGTAGCTGGGACTACAGGCACACGCCACCATGGCCAGCTAATTTTATTCTTTTTTGTTGAGACGGGGTTTCACCGTGTTGGCCAGAATGGTCTCAATCTCTTGACCTCGTGATCCACCCACCTCGACATCCCAAAGTGCTGGAATTAGAGGTGCGAGCCACCACGGCTGGCTGGTATCTTATTATTTCTTTTAAAAAAAGGTAACATATAATTACTGGTTTAAAAGACAGAATAAAAAAGACAATAAACTACCACAGGCCTTTATAACTGCTTTTTGGTGAGTCAAAGTTGTTTCCATGAGTAAATGAGATATACTGATATAAATTCTTCAGGTTTTTATATCATCAGAATGTATATACCGAACAATTATGCACATTTTCATAAATATATTTTAAACGTACAGTTAAAATATAAGTTCCCCAACTTCAATATTAACATTTGATATTTTTCAACTTGTGATTATAAAATATACACCTATTGAATATTTTAGCAAAATAAAAATTTAAAAATTCACCCATAATCTTACCATCCACATAACTTACTGTCCAATTTTAATTATAACCTTAACTTTTTCTGCATCATTTGTATAAAAATTTAATTCTTACATCTTTACAATCTTCTTTTGTGCAGCTAGTTTTGATGCGTGTATCAAACCACCTAACAGTTCCATCTTCACCACAAGAGAGAAAAGTGTAAGGGTCATTGGGTACAGTCATAATCTGAAGATGAAAAGAAAAGTGCAGACAATCATACTGAATATTTAAACAGGTGGCTCTGAAAAACCGTCCTACTATTTCATAAAATGATTAAGATTACAAAAACCATGCATTTTAGTTATTCATTACTTACCCACACTATGATTCAGAATGGTACAATACAGATAGAAATACATAAGAAGTAACTGTTGAATTAATATGATTAATTACTTTGAAGATTAGCATTAACTTAACTTCAGATAAAAAGCTATTTAAAATTAGAAACTTCTAACAGCTAGGGAAGAATGATTCTCCCCTAGGTAACTTGTTTAAACTATTCAAAGGTTAGTTTTTATGTTTTCTCCATGTGAATTTATAATTCTACTATAAATATGTAAGCAAATTTTCTTCTCTGGTAATGTTTAAGAAAACTGTAGGTTGCTGAAATGATTTAAGTGGATAACTCACCTCTCAAAAAAATTTTAATTGTGATAATGGTTACATAATTTGAATATACTTAATGTCAACAAAAAGTACTCTCAAAATAATAGTTTAAATGTCAAACTTTATATGTATTTTACTACAATAAAAACCTTTTTAAAAGAAGTACAATATTTTAGATATGCCTTTAACTGCTTCTAATTTGGCAATGACAATATTGTAGGCTGAGGGTCTCTATAAATCCCACCTCAATAAGTTCCTCTCTCCTATGTCCCAAAGACCAGTATTAGACCATGGCGTTAGGAACTGGGCAGCAAAGCAGGTAGCGACCAGCGGGTGAGCGAGCATTTCCACACAAGCTCCATCTCCTGTAGGATCAGCGATGGCATTAGATTCTCATAGGAGCATGGACCCTATTGTGAACTATTTCTGTAAGGGATCTAGGTTGTACACTCCTTATGAGAAGGTAATGCCTAGCAATCTGAGGTAGAACAGTTTCAAACCCAAAACCATTCCCGCTCCAGGTCCATGGAAAAACTGTCTTCTGTGAAACCAGTTCCTGGTGCCTCTGCCACACATGGTTTTCTGTACCCAGTGTTCCTATGTTTGAAACACTGTATATATGAAAGGTATTCCAACTCAGTCATCAAGGAAATATAAATTACCACCACAAAGATAAACAGGTATACCAACCAGAATGACCAAAATGAAAGAGACTGATAATATCAAGTGTTGATGAGGATGTGGAGTAGTAGAACAATCACACATTGCTGATGGGAGTATAAAATGGTACAATCACAATGGAAAACTATGTATCAGTATCTACTAAAGCTGATCATAATACCTCTCCTGTAACCCAGCAATTCCACTAAAAATAAATGCCTTCATGGGGCACGTAAAAACATGCACTAGAATGTTCACGGCAGCACTATTTATATTAGCCAAATTCTTGAAACAACGCAAATATCCAACAATAAACTGGGATTAAATTGTTATCTATTCCTAAAGTACTAAATCATCACTAATAATGAACAAATCATTACTATTCCCAGAAACATAAATGAATCTCACAAACTTTCTGTGTGAAAAAAAGTCAGACACAAAATAGAACACATAATATGATTTTTATTTTCAAAAAATCTTTAAAAAGCCCAAACTAACCTGTGCTCTTAAGAGACTAGAAAGCGGTAAACCCTTTTGATGGGGAAGAAAAGGACCTATTGGGGGCTGTTTCTTGTTCTAGATGCTGAGTGCATGTATATTTTATTTTGTGAAAATTAACCAAGTTGCACACATATATGATGCCAGCACTTTTCGGTAGGTGTTTTATACTTTTAAAAAATTTACTTGGAAAACCTTTGTCTTAAAAGGTTTACTGTTATCATCGTAACCAGAATAATGGTAGCCCAAAGATATCCACATCCTACTTGTTAGAACCTACCAATACTTTACCTTAGATTGCAAAAGGGATTTTGTAGATGTGATGAATTAAGGATTGTGACATAAGGAGATTATCCTAAATTATCCACACAGGTCCAATACAATTACAAGGGTCTTACTGAGCAAAACAAGGTAGGAGAGTGAGAGTCTGAGAAAGAGACAAGATGATGAAAGAAGTCAAAGAGTAAAAGAAAGAGATCTGAAGATGCTATGTTGCTGTGTTTGAAGATGAAGGAAGGGGACTTGCTCCAAGGAGTGCAAGTAGCCTCTTGATGTTGGAAATGGCAAGACCAGAAGGAATACAGACCTGCCAACACTTTGATTCTAGCCCAGTACACCTTATTTCAGACTTCTAACTTCCAGAACAGTCAGATAATAAATGTGTTACTTTAAACCACACACAAACACACACAATATTATATATACATATATATATAATATATATATGACATGGTTTGGCTGTGTCCCCACCCAAATCTTATCTTGAATTGCCACGTGTTTTGGGAGGGACCCGGTGGGTGGTAACTGAATCACAGGGGCAGGTCTTTTCCATGCTGTTCTCGTGTTAGTGAATACGTCTCACAAGATTTGATTTTTTTTGTTGTTTTTTTGAGACAGAGTCTTGCTCTGTCGCCAGGCTGGAGTGCAGTGGTGCAATCTCGGCTCACAACCTCCGCCTTGCAGGTTCAAGCGATTCTCCTGTCTCAGCCACTTGAGTAGGTGGGTTTACAGGCACAAGCCACAATACCCGGCTAATTTTTTTGTATTTTTAGTAGAGACAGGGTTTCACCATGTTGCTCAGACTAGTCTCGAACTCCTGACTTCGTGATCCACCCTCCTTGGCCTCCCAAAGGGTTGAAATTACAGGCGTGAGCCACCACACCCAGACAATCTGATGGTTTTTAAAATGGGAGTTTTCCCCTGCACAAGCTCTCTTCTCTTGTCTGCTGTCATGTGAGACACACCTTTCACCTTTTGCCATGATTGTGAGGTCTTCCAGGCGTAGAAATCTTAAGTCCAATAAGCCTCTTTCTTTTTTTTTTTTTTTTGAGACGTTGTCTCTCTCTGTTGCCC
>NW_016107399.1:4303359-4323640 GCF_001604975.1 Cebus imitator | reverse complement strand
TTGTCTCTCTCTGTCACCCAGGCTGGAGTACAGGGGCGCACAATCTCGGCTCACTGCAATCTCTGCCTCCTGGGTTCAAGAGATTTTCCTTCCTCAGCCTCCAGAATAGCTGGAACTACAGGCATGTGCCACCATGCTCAGCTAATTTTTTGTATTTTTAGTAGAGACGGGGTTTCACTGTGTCAGCCAGGATGGTCTGTATCTCCTGACCTCGTGATCCAAAACAAGTATGGAACTCCCCCAAATGCCCTATCCTCAAAAAAACTATCACAATTTAATCTTTCCTTAAGTTCTCTGGAAAAGCTGCCTTTTAAGGACTTACATGAATTTCACCATATTCAACCCAAAATCATGATCAAATAATTTTGATAATTATTTTATTATCAAAAGTAATCAGCAGCAATGATTTAACATCACAATTGCTTGAGTCAGTAATACAAGGTGAGGCAAACAAGAAGCCAACCAGAAAAAATTAAAAGTAAAAATGACAATTAGACATTAATAGCAGAAGCACAATTTGAAAAGCAAGAAGTTTTGGGAATCTAGAAATTATGCACATGTATAAGGCTATGCATATGCCCAAGAAGGATCCAAGGAGGCCCTACTCTAACATCTCAGGCTGACCTTGAGGCTCTAAACAAGCTCTGAACGAGCAAGAAGTGAAAGCTAAAGCAGAGTTGTAAATTTCAAGGGTACTTGAAGGCAACCCAAATACACAGAGCCCTTTAACAAAACTGGCGGACTTACTGGTTCAAGGCATTTAAAGAAATCTCTGATGGCTGGGTGCAGTGGCTTGCCACCTGTAATCTCAGCACTTTGAGAGCCAGAGGCAGGCAGATCACAAGGTCAGGAGTTCAAGACCAGCCTGACCAACATGGTGAAATCCGTCTCTACTAAAAATACAAAAATTAGCCGGGTGTAGTGGTGTGCACCTGCAATCCCAGCTACGCAGAAGGCTGAGGCAGGGGAATCACTTGAACCCTGGGAGTCATAGGTTGCAGTGAGCTGAGATCATGCCACTGTACTCCATCCTAGGCAACAGAGCGAGACTCCATCTCAAAAATAATAATAATAACAAAAAGAAATCTGTCTAATCCTTAGCTGATGACTAAGCTAACCACAGACTTCAGGGCCTACATTTGAAAAAGAATAGAGATTTAACAGAGTTAGCCTAGTCATTAAAATCACTAAACAAACAGCAATGAAAACAACAAACAGCAACAATGTTTTTCCATTTATTCCATGCTCATGGATTGGAAGAATCAATATCATTAAAATGACTGTTCAGCCCAACACAACCTACAGATTCAATGCTATTCCTATCAAACTACCAACATCATTTTTCACAGAATTAGAAAAAACTATTCTAAAATTCATATGTAACCAAAANAAAAAAAAAAAAAAAAAAAAAAAAGAACAAAGACAGAGGTATCACATTACTTGACTTCAAACCATACTTTAAGGCTACAGTAACCAAAACAGCATAGTACTGGTACAAAAACAGACACACAGACCAATGAAGCAGAATAGAGAACCCAGAAATTAAGCCACACACCTACAGCCATCTGATCTTTGCCAACAAAAATAAGCAATGGGGAAAGGACTCCCTATTAAATAAATGGTGCTGGGATCACTGGCCAGCCATATGTAGAAGAACAAAACTAGACTCCTACATTTCACTATATATAAAAATTAACTCAAGATGGATTCCAGATTTAAATGTAAGACCTCAAACTATAAGAATCCTAAAAGAAAACAGAGGAAACACCATTCTGGACGTTGGCCTTGAGAAAGAAATTATGACTAAGTCCTCAAAAGCCATTGCAACAAAAATAAAAATAGACAAGTAGGACCTATTTAAACTAAAAAGCTCTCCACAGCAAAAAAAAAAACTTCAACAAAGTAAACAGACAACCTAAAGAATGAAATAAAACATTTGTAAACTATGCATCCAACAAACGTCTAATATCCCGAATCTACAAAGAACTTACAAAATTAAGCAAAAACCAAATAACCCCCTTAAAAAATGAGAAAAAGACATGAACAGACACTTCTCCAGAGACAAACAAGCAGCCCACAAACACAAAAAAAAGTGCCACATCAACTAACATCAGAGAAATGCCAATCAAAACCACAATGTGATAACATCTCATGAGAGTCAGAATGGCCTATTACCAAAAAGTCAAAAAACAAAAGTTGCTGATAAGGCTACAGAGAAAAAGGAATGCTTATATACATTTAGTGAAAATGTAAATTAGTTTAGCCACTATGGAAAGCAATTTGGAGATTTCTCCAAGAACTCAGAATAACCATTCAATCCAGTAATCCCAATCCTGAGTATACATCCAAAAGAAAACAAATTGTTCTAACATAGGCAAAAACATCCAGGGCATAGGCATAGGCAAGGACTTCATGACTAAAACACCAAAAGCAATGGCAACAAAAGCCAAGATAGACAAGTGGGATCTAATTAAAATTCAGAGCTTCTGCACAGCAAAAGAAACCATCAATAAAGCCAACCAGCAACCAACAGAATGGGAAAAAAATTTTGCAGTCTACCCATCTGACAAAGGGCTAATATCCAGAATCTACAAATAACTAAAACAGACAAACAAGAAAAAAACAAACCACATTCAAAAGTGGGTGAAGGGTATGAACAGACACTTTTCAAAAGAAGACATATATAAGGCCAACAAACATATGAAAAAATGCTCATCACTGGTCATTAGAGAAATGCAAATCAAAACCACATTGAGATACCATCTCACACCAGTGAGAATGGCAATCATCAAAAAATCTGGAGACAACAGAGGCTGGAGAGGATGTGGAGAAATAGGAACACTCTTATACAGTTGGTGGGAGTGTAAATTAGTTCAACCATTGTGGAAGACAGTGTGGCGCTTCCTCAAGGACCTAGAAATAGATACTTGAAGGATCTAGAAATAGATCCATTTGACCCAGCAATCCCATTACTGGGTATATACCCAAAGAACTATAAATCGTTCTACTATAAAGACACATGCACACGTATGTTCACTGCAGCCCTGTGTACAACAGCAAAGACCTGGAACCAACCCAAATGCCCATCAATGATAGACTGAACAAAGAAAATGTGGCACATATACACCATGGAATACTACGCAGCCATAAAAAAACAATGAGTTCATTTCCTTTGTAGGGACTTGGATGAATCTGGAAACCACCATTCTCAGCAAACTGACACAAGAACAGAAAACCAAACACCACATGTTCTCACTCATAGGCAGGTGTTGAACAATGAGAACACATGGACTCAGGGAGAGGAGCACCACACACTGGGGACAGTTGGTGGGGGGGCTAGGGGAGGGACAGAGGGGGACGGGGAAGGTGGGGAGGGATAAAATGGGGAGAAATGCCGGATATAGTCAAAGGGGGAAAAGAGGCAGCAAACCACCTGATTATGTATACACCTATGCCAACAACCCTGCATGACCTGCACATGTACCTCAGAACCTAAAGTAAAATTAAAAAAAAAAAAAAAATTGTTCTGCAAAAAAGACACATGCACTTGCATGTTCATCACAGCACTATTCACAATAACAAAGACATGGAATCAACCTATGTGCCCACCAATGGTGGACTGAATGAAGCAAATGTGGTACATATATATGGAACACTATGCAGCCACAAAAAGAACAATGAAATCACGTCCTTTGCAGCAACAAAGATGTAGCTGGAGGCCATTATCCTAAGCACTATCCTAAGCAAAATTAACACAGGAACAGAAAACCAAATATAACATATTCTCACTTATAAGTAGCAACTACACATTGGGTACTTGTGAACATAAAAATGACAACAACAGACACTGTGAACTAGTAGAGTGGAGAGGCAGGAAGGGAAGGAAGGGGTAAAAAAACTAACTACCGGGCACTACGCTCAGTACCTGGGTAATGAGATCATTTGTACCCTAAACCTCAGCATCATGCAATACACCTAGGAAACAAACTTGTGCATGTACCCCTTGAATCTAAAATAGAAGTTGAGGGAAAAATGAATGCATAAAGTAAGAAAAAAGCTATTGGAAAACTAGTTATCTACATCCAAAAGAATGAAGTTGGGCCCTTACCTTACATATGCAAAAATTAATTCAAAATGGATTAAAGATCTAAACATAAGATCTGAAAGTACAAAATGCCTAGAAGAAAACACAGGGGAGGCCCGGAGCAGTGGCTCATGCCTGTAATCCCAACACTTTGGGAGGCTGAGCCTGGCAGATTGCCTGAGCTCAGGAGTTCGAGACCAGCCTGGGCAACACAGTGAAACCCCATCTCTACCAAAATACAAAAAAAATTACCCGGGCGTGCTGGCATGTGCCTGTAATCCCAGCTACTCATGAGGTTGAGACAGGAGAATCGCTTGAACCTGGGAGGCAGAGGTTGCGATGAGCTGAGATTGTGCCACTGCAATCCAGCCTAGGCAACAGGGCAAGACTCTGTCTCGAGAGAAAGAAAGAAAGAGAAAGAGAGAGAGAGAGAGAAAGAGTAGAGAGAGAGAAAGAAAGAAAGAGAGAGAGAAAGAAAAGGGAGAGGAGAGGAGAGAATAGGAGAGGAGAGGAAAGGAGGAAAGGAAGGAAGGAAAGAAGGAAGGAAACATGGGGGAGAAGCTTCATGACGCTGGATTTCACAATGATTTCTTAGATATAATGACAAAATCACAGTTAACAAAGCAGTAACAGACAAATGGAACTACATCTAACTTAACATGTTAAAAAGGCAATCTATGAAATGGGTGAAAATATTTGTGAACCATGTATCTGACAAAAAGTTAATATTCAGGATATATAATGAAATTCTATTTTAACAACAAAAAATAATGCAGTTAAAAAATAGACAAAGGGCCGGGCGCAGTGGCTCACGCCTGTAATCCTAGCACTTTGGAAGGCCGAGGTGAGTGGATGACCTGAAGTCAGGAGTTCAAGACCTGGCCAACATGGCGAAACCCCATCTCTACTAAAAATACAAAAATTAGCTGGGTATGGTTGAGCCAAGATCGAGCCACTGCACTCCAGCCTCAGCAACAGAGCGAGGCTCCAACTCAGATTAAAAAAAAAAAAAAAAAAAAGGCAAAGGAGATTTCTCCCAAGATACACATATGGCCAAGAAACATATGAAAAGAAGCTCAACTTTATTAATATTTGGGGAAATGCAAATCACAACCACAGTAAGATAAAACATCAAGCCCAATGGAATACCCACTAAGAAAAAGAGTAAGTGTTGGCAAGGAAATGGAGAAACTGGCACCCTTACACATAGCTAGCAGGCATGTAAAACAGTGGAGCTGCTATGGAAAATAGTATGGAGGGTCCTCAAAAACTTAAAAATGTAATTACCACATGATCCAGCAATCTCTATTTCTGGGTACAGATACAAAACAACTGGAAACGGGATCTCTAAGAGATATTTGCACACCCATGTTCACTGTGGCATTATTCACAATAGCCAAGGAGTGAAGCAATCTAAATAACCATCACTAGATTTATTATTTATTTATTTATTTGACAGAGTCTTGCTCTGTCACCAGGCTGGAGCACAGTGCACAATCTCAGCTCACTGCAACCTCCAACTCCCAGGTTCAAGCAATTCTGCCTCAGCCTCCTGCGTAGCTGGGGTTACAGGTATGCGCCACCACACCCAGCTTATTTTTGCATTTTTAGTACAGACAGGGTTTCACCATGTTGGCCAGGATGGTCTCGATCTCTTGATCTCAGAATCCACCCGCCTTGGCCTCCCAAAGTGTTGGGATTACAGGTGTGAGCCACTGCACCTGGCCTATTTATTTATTTTGAGACAGAGTCTCACTTTGTCACCCAGGCTGGAGTGCAGTGGCATGATCTTGGCTTACTGCATCCTCCACCTCTCGGGTTCAAGTGGTTCTCCTGCCTCAGCCTCCAGGTGTAGTGACAGGCACCTGCCACTACACCTGGCTAATTTTTGTAGTTTTAATAGAGTGGGGGTTTCATCATATTGTCCAGGCTAGTCTTGAACTTCTAACCTCAAGTGATCTGCCGACCTTGGCCTCCCAAAGTGCTGAGATCACAGGCATGAACCACTGCACCGAGCCCAGATAAATGAATAAAGAAAATGTGGTATATACATACAATGGAATATTCTTCTGCCTTAAAAAGGAAATAAATTTGGACACATGCTACAATATGATCATGCTAAGTGAAATAAGTCAATCATCAAAATCAAATACTGCATGATTACAATTATATGAGGTATCTAAAACAGTCAAATTCTTTTTTTTTTTTATTTTTGGGACAGAGTCTCACACTGTCACCTGGGCTGGAGTGCAACAACATGATCTCGGCTCTCTGTAACCTCTGCTTCCTGGGTTCAAGCAACTCTCTTGCCTCAGCCTCCTGAGTAGCTGGGATTACAGGTGCCTGCCACCACACCCAGCTAATTTTTTGTATTTTAGTAAAGATGGGTTTCACTATGTTGGCCAGGCTGGTCTCGAACTCCTGATCTCATGATCTGCCCACTTCAGCCTCCCAAAGTGCTGGGATTATTGCTGTGAGCCACCTTACCTGGCCTAAAATAGTCAAATTCTTAGAAACAGAAAGTAGAATGATGGCTGCCAGGGACTAGGATAAGGAAGAAAGGGGGGCTGTTGATAGATGCAGGGTATCAGTTTTGAAAAAAAAAAAAATCTATACTGATTAAAGTGTGTATATGTATTTGGCAAAAAATATCTTGGGTAAATGGGTCCATCATGTTAAAATGGCCTGTCTTTTGTTTGTGTGCTGCTTTGGATTTTGATTTAGTCTTCTAAAAGATAAATTATGTTGGCCAGGCACAGTGGCTTACACCTGTAATCCCAACACTTTGAGAGGCCAAGATGGGTGAATCACGAGGCCAAGAGTTCAAGACCAGCCTGGCCAACATGATAAAGCCCCATCTCTACTAAAAATACAAAAATTAGCTGGGCATGGTGGCAGGTGCCTGTAATCCCAGCTACTCGGGAGGCTGAGGCAGGAGAATCACTTGAACCCAGAAGGTGGAGGTTGCAGTGAGCCAAGGCCTCGCCATCGCACTCCAGCCTGGGTGACAGAGCAAGACTCTGTCTCAAATAAATAAATAACTAAATAAAGGTTAACACAAAAAATTTCATATGGGGTTAAAAAAAAAAAGTTGACTCAAGTAAGTCATACTATAACAAAAGTCAAATCCAGATCTAAACGCTAACGACAAAATAATGAAATTTATGAAAGAAAGTAGAAGAATATCTTCATAATATTAGGATAGGAAAAGATTATTCTTAATCAGGATGCAAAGGTACTAATCATAAAGGAACAGACCAATGTATTAGACAACATTAAACACTTTTCTTCATCAAAAGAGATCATTTTAGGCTGAAATCCCAGCACTTTTAGAGGCCAAGGCAGGAGGATTGCTTGAGCCCAGGAGTCCTAGACAAGCCCAGGCAAGATGGCAAGGCCCCATCTCTACAAAAATAATAATAATAATTAATAATAATAATAATAATTTACCCAGGTGCGGTAGTGCATGCCTGTAGTCCCAGCTATTTGACAGGCAAGAGCATCCCTTGAACCCAGGAGTTTGAGTCAGCAGGGAGCTATAATAATGCCACTGCTCTCCACCCTGGATGAGAAATTAAGACCCAACTCTCAAAACAAACAAAACCGCCCCCAACCATTTAGAGAGTGAAAATACAACCACAGAATAGGAAGATAGGCTCATGTGCAGAAGATACATATATTAAAAAAAAAAAAAACTCCTATAAATCAATAGCAACAACAAAGTAAGACAAACAACCCAACAGAAAAAAATAGACAAGAGATTTGATTACACATTTCACAAGAGTACATCCAAATAACCAAAAAACTTGAAGAGATGCTCAATCTCAGCAATCTCAGCACGGAAAGGCAAATGGAAACCAACTAAGATGATACTATACATCCACCAAAGTGGAGATTAAAATACTAATGGCAAAAATGAGAAGCAAGAGGACCTCTTAGATGCTGTTGGAGGGAATGTAAGTCATTACTACACCTTGGAAAAGTATTTGGCATTATCTCTAAAATAACCAAATACATATTCTATGACCCAGCAATTTTACCACTAAGTATACATCCAAACAAATGTATGAATTTGTGTACTGAAAGATATGTAAAAGAATGCTCTCCAAACTTCCATCAGCATATGAGATAAATCAATTATGGTATATTCATATAATGGAACACTACACAGCAATAAAAATGGGCAAATTATAGTTGCACACAACATGGATGAATTTCACAAATGAGATAAAATTTTACTCGGCAAAAGAAGCCACATACAAAAACAACAGCAAAGACACAAAAAGCCACAAAGTATGTTTCCATTTATATAACATCCAAAAACAGAAAAACAAGGATATTAGAAAAATAGAAAAATCCAGAGTGTTAGAACTCAGGATAAAGGGAGCTTTTGAGATATTTAATGTGGTAGGTGGTAGTTTCATGAATAGATTTGCTTTGTGATAATTCACTAAGCCATATACTTAGGATTTATGTACTCTTCCTACATGTTTTGTACTTCAGTTTTAAAATTTTTAAATAATGGACGGAATAAGGTCTGATAAGCAGGTCTGATATGGCTAATCAGAATTTCCCCCAACTATAAAAAAATTGAGAGAATAATGAAGTAGTAAACCAAAGACCTACTAAAATTTCCTACATTTTTCAAGATGCCAATTGCTCACATCAAAAACATCAATAAATCCCAAGTATAAAAAATAAAACCAATCCACCTCAAGATACACTACTATGATATAAAATAAGAAAAAAAATCCAGGAAAAAAAAATTAAAAGTATTCAAGGAAAAGAAACAGGTTACCTAAAGAAGAACCACAATTAGACTGATAACTAACTTTGTAACTTTAACAATGGAAGTCAGAATACAATGGAAATCATCTGAAATACTATCAAATAAAGTCCATACCCAGCAAAACTATCTTTGAAGAACTGGCACTGAAAACAAAAAAAGACATTTTTCACAAAGGAAAGAAAAAGGAAGAAAGGAAAGAATGAATGAAGGAAAGAAAAGGAAACTGAAATTGTTTTCTATCAACAAACTCTCATTTAAAGAAAAAACTGTGGGCTGGGCGTGGTGGCTCACACCTGTAATTCTAGCACTTTGGGAGGCCGAGGTAGGCAGATCAACTGAGGTCAGGGGTTCAAGACCAGCCTGACTAACATGAAGAAACCCCACCTCTACAAAAAATATATATATATAAAATTACCCAGCCATGGCAGCACGTATCTGTAATCCCAGCTACTCGGGAAGCTGAGACAGGAGAATTGCTTGAACCCAGGAGGCAGAAGTTGCAGTGAGCCAAGACTGCGCCTTTGCACTTCAGCCTGGACAACAAGAGCAAAACTCTATCTCAAAAACAAAAACAAAAACACTGCTAAACGGTGTACCTTAGGTACAAAATGATGCCACATGGAAAATCTATGATGGGAAGAAGGAGTGGTAAGCCAAATGTATTAGTACATATGCAGGTAAATCACAAACACCAACAGTAAAACAATGATAATATCTAATTCATGAGAAAAAATAGGACATAACTAAATCCTGAGCAATATAATCATATAAAATTGAACCAGGTATGTTTTAAGTTCCTTTATTCAGGAGATGGGTAGAAATATTTACTGATATTTAGCATTATTAAATATTCTTATGAAAGTAGCTGCAGTAACCCCAGAATAACAGATATGAATGTCCATCTTACAAGCAAGAAACAAAAACACAATGGGCAAAAAGTAAAATGCTCAAGGTAGATTTTATTTTAATTTTTTATTTTTGAGACAAGAGTCTCACTCTGTCACCCGGGTTGTAGTACAGTGGAGCAATCTTGGCTCATTGCAACCTCTGCCTCCAGGGTTGTTCAAGCAACTCTCAAGCCTCAGCCTCCCAAGTAGCTGGGATTACAGGTCTGTGCCACTACGCCCAGCTGACTTTTGTATTTTTAGTAGAGACAGGGTTTCACCATGTTGGCCAGGCTGGTCTTGAATTCCTGGCCTCAAGTGATCTGCCCGCCTCAGCCTCCCAAAGTGCTGGGATTACAGGTGTAAGCCACCACATCTGGACTGAAAAGGTAGACTTTCAAAAAAAAAGGAGGGTTAATAAAGATTGGAAATTTTTTTTTTTAAAAAAGAAAAAACATAGAATAGGGGATAGAAATAAATCCAAATATATCAGTACTCACAATAAATGTAAATTCGCTACTCACAAAAATTAAAAGTAAAGCATTTTTTAAACCCCCACTCTTAAAAAAAAATGTAAATTCGCAAATCTCCAGTAAAACCCTGATACTGTGAAACTGGTTAAGAAAACAAAATCTAGTTATATATTACTCATATAAGTACACACAAAAACATAAGGACATAAAAGTACTGGAATTCAAATGATGGCAAAAATATACCAGTTTAACACAAAAAATGGGAAACCTTGATCAATAATTTGATACAAAAAAATAGCATGCAAATATTTCAAAAGAGTACTCTGTAGACTGGTCCAGTGGCTTACATCTGTAACCTTAGCACCGAGAGAGGCCAAAGCAGAAGGACTGTATGAGCTCAGGAGTTGGAGACCAGCCCCAGCAACATAGTGAAACCCTGTCTCCACAAAAAAAAAAAAAAAATTAAATTAGCTGGGCATGGCGGCACATCCCTGTAGTCCCAGCTACCCAGGAGGCTGGGAAGAGTGCTTGAGCCTGGCAGGTTGAGGCTGCAGTGGGCCATGGTCATGCCCACTGCACTCCAGCATGAGTGACAGAGTGTGACTTTATCTCATAAATAAAATAAAAGAGCACTCAGTTGTGTAAGCATTTTTTCTAACCAAATAAAGCACAATAATTGAGACTTAAATTTATTCTACTTTATTTAATTCAGCTCAGGTCTTAAACTCATTAATAACCTTTAGGAATCTGATTCTTTTGTCTATTGTACTAGAGTCCCTTCTACCCTACAAAAATTTGATAAGCATGTTACCAATGACTTTACACAAGCCAGCGATTAAGTGTTTAAAAGGATAAAGCCTAGTACAGGGTCATGCAGCACAATAACAGAAGCATCTTTAAAGGTAAACATCTGTTTGCTTACAGCATGGTTGCTCAAGCAATTACAAACTCATCTTACAGTACTATTACTTGCATCTTACTTCTTTACTTTACCCACAAGCCTATAAAGATTTTCTCAAATTCTTTGCTGACACCTAGATATTGTCAACAACTTATATACATGAAATGTGCATACACACACATCTGTATATGTACACACATGCATCTACACACGCATGTACACTTAATTAAAAATATACACTCTTATATATATATATATCATATAATCACAATAATACCATACCTCATAGGTAGTTCCATAATGGCACGTAAATTGGCATTGTCTGTTGGTTTCTGCATCTTGCTCAACATTGGTATAAAATATTACTCCATCTCCAGAGCAGGATACAATCTGTTTATCATTTGTGCAAGGTAAGAACTTTGCACTAAATATGTTTGCTCGGTGCCCTGAACGAATTGTTGTCAAAACCTAAAACACAGAGAGAAAGTGGTTAATGGTAACTTACTATTTCCTAGAAATATTCATTTTTAATATAATCATAGTCAGTAATATAGTCTCATTAACATTCTCATCTCAGTGAAAGATTATCACTAGATTGCAAGCTATTATAATTTTTAAAAAATCAGAATCCCATATATTTTCTTTTTGTTCCCTGTGAGATGTGAATAAGATGGGGTACCATCAATAGGAACAGTGTCATGAAAATAAAATATGCCTATTTCCATTTATTTAGTTTATGTGACTCACTCATAAAATCTCAATAAATAAGAAAGAACTACTTTGACTGACTTTTGAAATTTACTGTAAGCTAAATGATTAAGTTATTCCTTTTCATCATGACAAAATAACAATTAATGAAATTTTAATGATTTTCATAAAATCAAAGTAATTAAATAGTACAAATAAGACACGGCAGAAGTCCCTACATCCAAATAATAATATTTAAAAGACCATAATTACTGTGACACTAATAAAGTTTAAAATTAATATTTTAATATTTACATAATTTATTGAAGATAAAAGACTAATTTTCCTAGTGTTTTAAAGTTGAGAGAAAAAACAACGGACAAGACCTGATTTTCTTTTTAATGGGCAAGGCACCCGAGCAGACAGTACATATGCAGATGTACAAATGACCCTTAAAAATAGTAAAAAAATATATATATACTCAACTTGGATCATTGATAAGGGAAATGCAAATTGAAATTATACTGAGATATCAATTCTCACTTAACAGATTGGCAAAAATTCAAGAGCTTGACAACAGACTCTACAAACAAGACTATGCAGAAACAGGTTTTTAAATACTGCTGTCAGGAACGCTAAATGTTGTAATACCAGTGGAGGGGAATTTAGCAGTAATATCTCACAAAACTACATATGTGCTTACCCTTTGATTAGGCGAATCTATTTCTAGGAATTTACTCCAAAGATATGCCTCCAACAACACACAAAAAAAATATGTAGAAGGTTATTTACTGAGTTATTTATAATAGCAAAACACAGGAGACTGGTTGAATAAACTACAGCATATCCCCATAAAAGACAGATATACAATAGAGTACAAGGTGAGTGGGGAATATCTGTTGTGCTTTTGTAAAGAGCTAAGAAAAAAGAGAAGTATGTCAAAACATGAATACTAAGTTGGCTTGAAAGGTTCATGGAACAAATTTAGGACAGTTTGAGTGAATAACATCAGTGATAGATTATAAAACACTGAATAAAAAAATTTAAGGTGGTAGGGACAGAAGAAATCCTCTTATTTACTGAAAAATGTCAATTAATAAATGTAGGAGAAATGACAATTTAAAAATCACTGTTTTGTGACCACATTATAACAACCAATTCAAACAGAAATCATCAATTAATATAAAAAAACCACTATGGGAAAAACTGTTAGGAAACACAATATTCAGTCTCAACATATCACTTCACAGATAGCTTGTTAGTTACAAAAGGTAACCCAAAATAGAGGGATCAAACAACATCTCCAATAAGAAAATAAACTATATAACATCATGTACCACAATATCACCTGGAGAGAATTCTTACCAAAGATGTTTAATGTGAATCTACTCATGAATAAATAATCAGACAAATCCAAATGGAGCAACATTCTATAAAATAACTAGCCTGACATGTCAATGTCATGAAACACAGAGAGTAATTAATGTAAAGCCTTTAAACAAAATAGATACCATGGTCTTTAACCCTATCAGAGATTTAGGGTGGTTTAACAAGTAGCCAACTACACACAAGTCACTACATACAGCCATTAGTTAAGTGGTTTGTTAAAGTCATTGGCTTTGGCTGTGCATTAGTAACATTCAACAGACATCACACTTAACAATTTATGATTTACCTCCACTTAACAGGTTTATCTATAATTTAAGTAACAAGAGCAGGAGCCTCACTGCTTCATTAGTCACTCATAAATTGAAAAGCATTCATTTATTAAATAAACCAATTAAGATTTAGTGAGTAAAACATTGGGAGCTGTTCCTTTTGAACAAATCTCTAGATTTCAGATGCCCACCTCAAAACATCCTCTCCTCTTCCAGTGTTCCCCATCTCAATGGCATCAGTATCCATCTATACAGTTAATCAAGTCAAAACTAATGAATCCTTTAGATTTTTCTTTTCCTTGTGTGCTATATCAAATCCACCAGCAAGGCCATGCCAAAATACATCCCAAATTACTTCTGACCAGCTCCATGCCGTTATGTGTCTGAGCCATCATTCCCTCTTACCTGGATTATTTCAATGCCTCCTATCTCCTACTTCCAATCTAGTTCAAACTCTATGCTCCAAAAGCAGCCAGAGCTATCTTTTTAAAATATAAATCTTATCAGTTCATGTTTAAAACCCTCCAGTGGCTTTTCCTCCCCGGTTGTGTAAGGATAGGCCGCCATCATGAACAACACAGTAACTATCCGCACTAGAAAGTTCATGACCAACCAACTGCTTCAGAGGAAAGAAATGGTCATTGATGCCCTTCACCCTGGGAAGGCAACAGTGCCTAAGACAGAAATTCAAGAAAAACTAGCCAAAATGTACAAGACCACACCGGATGTCATCTTTGTATTTGGATTCAGAACTCATTTTGGTGGTGGCAAGACAACTGGCTTTGGCATGATTTATGATTCCCTGGATTATGCAAAGAAAAATGAACCCAAACATAGACTTGCAAGACATGGCCTGTATGAGAAGAAAAAGACCTCAAGAAAGTAACGAAAGGAAAGCAAGAACAGAATGAAGAAAGTCAGGGGACTGTAAAGGCTAATGTTGGCGCTGGCAAAAAGTGAGCTGGAGATTGGATCACAGCCGAAGGAGTAAAGGTGCTGCAATGATGTTATCTATGGCCGTTGTGGATTTTTCACAAGAAGCTTAATAAACTAAAAACTTTCGTGTGAAAAAAACAAAAAACAAAAAAAACCCTCCAGTGACTGTCTATGAAAATTACACTAAAATGTAAACTCCTTAATAAGCCTATCTGATTCCTGCCTATCATTTGAGCTTCATTTTGTACCACTCTCTAATTTATTAATGAATAATTGTTTAAAGAATGATTACTTGTGTATGTATATACAGTTAGTAATTTCAATGAAGGTTGGAATTTGTTTTTTAATTGTTGAAACCAAATCTGGGTACATATGATACTACAGATAAAATAGCAATGAGGCTGATAAAAAAATATTTGTCTGCACTTGGGAAGTCACAATTTTTTTTTTTATTATTGAGACAGAGTCTTGCTGTTGGTGCCCAGGCTGGAGTGCAATGGCACAAACTCGGCTCACTGCAACCTCCACCTCCCGAGTTCAAGCGATTCTCCTACCTCAGCCTCCCAAGTCTGGGATTACTGGTGCATGTCACCAGGCCCGGCTAATTTTTGTATTTCTAGTAGAGACGGGGTTTCACCATGTTGGCCAGGCTGGTCTAAAACTCCTGACCTTGTGATCTGCCCACCTGGGCCTCCCAAAGTATTGGGATTACAGGTGTTAGCCACCACGCCCAGCTAGGAAGTTATAATCATTGATAGCTAGGCCAGGCCTGGTGGCTCATGCCTTGTAATCTCAGCACTTTGGGAGGCCAAGGAGGGCGGATCACCTGAAGTCAGGAGTCAAGACCAGCCTGGCCAACATTGCAAAAGCCCATCTCTACTAAAAATACGAAACTTAGCTGGACATGGTGGTGCATGCCTGTAGTCTCTACTTGGGAGGCTGAGGCAGGAGAATCACTTGAACCCAGGAAGTGGAGGTTGCAGTGAGCTGAGAATGCACCACTGCACTCCAGCCTGGGTGACAGGGCAAGACTCCGTTTCAAAAATAATAATAATAATAATAATTTCTTTTATTGCTATCTTCTTAGTTGTGCTTTCCTTGCTTGGATCAATGCATTATGGTATCTGAAAATACCCTAAGGATAATGCCCTAGAGAGGTATAATTGCCAGAGTAACTTAATCTGAGATGGAAATAACATATTGATAACTGCAATGATTACTAAATGTTAAGGTGGTGTAGTTGTAACATCTATCACTCTGCTGATTACCAGGTTATTTTGATTAAATAGCTGGCCAAGTTGGAATCTCTTTCCTTCTTTATTATGTCACATACAACACTCCCAAAACCTGAAGTTCAGTCCAAAAGTATCCAGATAGTAGAGAATAGTTTTTTAATACTTTGTTAAAAATCTCCCCCTTCAAACCTGACCCATAACCTTGTCTGAAGTATCAACTGTACAAATTTATACACTTCTTTTACTAAGATTTACTGGGCTCCAACTATATGACAGGTAAATAAATAATTTGTTAAGTGTTGAGGATACAAAAAGAAAAAGGAAATTGTCATTATCTCAAATAAGTTGTCGTCTGAGCACAACATGAAAACAAATATAATACAATGTAATAATAAAGTTATCCATAAGACAAAAACACAGAGGAAGGAATAGCTACATGTGTCTAGGAAAGCAAGAGAAATATCACAAAAAACAGGTAAGACTTGAAAGATGAGTTTTACATTCACTAAGTAGATGGGAGATACCTGAGAAAGCAGGTCATCTCACACAGAAGGAAGAGTATAAGCAAAAGCATACAGTAATGAAAACATTTTAAACTCTGGGGACTACAGATAGCTGGTTGAGGCCAAATCAAGAAAAATCATGTATACACCATACACTTGGGATTTATTTTACAAAAGATATTGCAAAACCATCTCTGGGCTAACTTCCTTCTCTTTCACCTATGCCATAATGGGGTACCCTAATGCAACTCCCCAGTATATGATGGGGAGTTTCTATGCTATATATAATTAAAATATAATTGCACTAATAAGGAATATCTCCAGTCTCTTAAATCTATAAAAAAATATTTCAAAACCCTTATTTGCAATAAATTTATTAACCCACAAAATCATAGGATCTAAAAATAATCCAGCTATATAAACAGGTAATACTTGACTCATGATCAAAAAGCTTTTTTTCCTATATAATGAATCATTAGTGTTAAAAAAAAACAGAGTACTTTCAAGGCTTATTATAATAATTATCTCTCTCTCTCTCTCTCTGTCTCTCTCTCTCACACACACACACACACACACACACACACACACACACACGTATGTATATATGTTAGATTAGATACCAGTTCTTGCTTTGTCATCCAGACTTGAAGTGCAGTGGTGGAATCCCAGCTCACTGCAGCCTTGAACTCCTAGGCTCAAGTGATCTTCCTGCCTCTGCCACCCAAGCAATGGGGACTACAGGCATGTGCCACCACACGCAGCTAATTTTTAAAATTTTTTGTAGAGACAGAGTCTCATTACATTTCCCAGGCTGGTCTTTAACACCTGGCCTTAAGCAATCTTCTCACCTTAGGCCTCCTAATTAAAACCCAGATTATAAGTGTGAGCCATATGCTTGGCCTATGATTATAATCTTTAAGAAGAAAATCTGACTAATCATTTCTCAAGCTGGAAATGACAAAGAGTAGTCACTTTTTCAAATATACATATTCTTTTTTTTTTTTTTTTTTTNAGTCTCACTCTGTTGCCAGGCTGGAGTGTAGCGGTGTGATCTCAGCTCACTGCAACCTCTGCCTCCCTGGTTCAAGTGATTCTCCTGCCTCAGCCTCCCGAGTAGCTGGGATTACAGGTGGCTGCCACTGTGCCCAGCTAATTTTTATATTTTTAGTACAGACAGGGTTTCACCGTGCTGGCCAGGATGGTCTCAATCTCCTGACCTCGTGATCCACCCGCCTCAGCCTCCCAACGTCCTGGGATTACAAGGTGTGAGCCACTGCATCTGGCCCAAATATACATATTCTATAGGAAATCATACATCAAAGGGATTATCATTGCTTTAAAAATAAGCAATTAAAGGAGAAACAGGTCTTTTAACAATCATTCCTTTGGTACCCAAGTGATTATTTTGTATAATGTAAGAGTTAAAATCCTTAATAGTGATCATCAAAAAACATTCTACATATACATTATTCCAGGAAATTTTCTTTATTATAAGAAAATGGGGCTGGGCGTGATGGCTCACGCCTGTAATCCCAACACTTTGGGAAGCCAAGACAGGTGGATCACTTGACCTCAAGAGTTCCAAGCTGGCCAACATAATGAAACCCCATCTCTACAAAATATACAAAAACTAGCTGGGTATGGTGGCACCCACTTGTAGTCTCAGCTACTCAGAAGGCTGAGGCAGGAGAATCTCTTGAATCTGTGAGGCAGAGTTTCCAGTGGGCTGAGACTGCACCACTGCACTCCAGCCTGGGCAACAGAGCAAGACTTTGTCTCAAAAAAGAATAATAAAAAAGAAAAGGAAGGCTGGGGCGCAGTGACTCACACCTGTAATCCCAGCACTTTGGGAGGCCAAGGTGGGTGGAATACAAGGTCAGGAGTTCGAGACCAGCCTGACCAACATGGTGAAACCCCGTCTCTACTAAAATTACAAAAATTAGCTGGCCGTGGTGGCATGTGCCTGTAACATCAGCTATTCGGGAGGCTGCGGCAGGAGAATCGCTTGAACAAGGGAGGCAGAGGATGCAGTGAGCCAAGATCGCGCCACTGCACTCCAGCCTGGGCAACACAGCAAAACTGTCTCAAAAAAAAAGAAAAAGAGAAAGAAAAAGAAAAGGGTTATCCTAGTAATTACTGACCTCAGAGAAGTAAGAATTGAATACATCAAGCTTTTTTTGCTAAGCCACAGCAATTAAGTAAAACTTACTGAAATAAAACTATGACCTATTAAAGACAGCCTCGATATGAACTTCTTTTTAGGCTGATAGATGATACACACTTATTTAAATATCTTATTGTTTAAATGTGGAAAAACAAGAAATACACAAACAATTTATTCTGTAAGACTGAAAATTTTAAATAAGACTTTGGACTGCCAATACCATGTTTTCACTGACATAAAAATAGTTGTGCCAGGTGCGGTGGCCCACGCCTGCAATCCCAGCACTCTGGTAGGCCCAGGCAGCCAGATCACGAGGTCAGGAGTCCAAGATCACCCTGACCAGCATAGTGAAACTCTGTCTCTACTAAAAATGCTAAAATTAGCTGTGTGTGGGGACAATCGCCTATAGTCCCAGCTACTCGGGAAGCTGAAGCAGGAGAATTGCTTGAACCTGGGAGGCAGAGGTTACAGGGAGCTGAGACCACGTCATTGCATTCCAGCCTGGGTGACAGAGTGAGACTACACCTAAAAAAAAAAAAAAATTACTTGTATACTTCCTCTATATATGAACTCAGAAGCTATGAGCCTGTGAAAATCAGAACATAATCCTAATTGAAACGCAGTATGTTATCCCAGCTTACTAAACTGTAGTCATGAAGCATTTCACTAGAACCTAGCCAATGTTTGTAAACTGTTAAAAATCCAGTTTCTTAAACTACATGGCTGAAGACTAGATTCTGTAAGCTTAAAAGAATAAATCATAACCTGTAAGATCCAGCCTCAAACAGCCAGCCAGGCCCATTCATACATCACTATATAACCTAAATTAATAAACAAAAATATTTTAAAACACTTTTAGAAACAAATATAAAATATTAATATTAGAAACAAATATAAAATATTAATATTATAATAAATATTAATTTAATATTATTAAAGTTAATATTAATATAAAATATTAACTTCAGACATTATGACTGAATATGAATATCTTCATATATTCTCTCAATATATGAAGAACAAGGCTAAGGAAAGTTTAAATAACTTGATCAGAATGGTACAAACCCAACATATAAATCTATATATGTCATTATAGTAATCATAATGTAACTCAAAAATTTTCATAGAACTGTTCTTCATTCAAAGACCTAAATATTAATGAAGTAAATTTCACATTGCAATAATACCAAAAAGCAGAGAGAGGTAAGATTATTGTGCCACTTACCAAATTATTTCCTCTCAGTTCCTAATTTATCCTTCACTTTTATATACTATGCAATGGAGCTGAGTCCTTTAAATATTTTTCCTTTGCCAGTAGCATAATGTTAAGCTTTGTCAGTAAAAAGCACTGAAAGGATAATGCAGGAAAAAGGAGTTTGCATCCTATCTCTAATGGGCTCCCTTCAGCAGACTCCTGCAACCATGTACAGGTTCTCCTGTGCTAAGGTCTTCCAGTGTGGGCAGTTTCCCCAGCACCATAGCACCAGAGTCCTGCAATCAGCTTCACCAGGGCCCACCTACTGAATGAACAGTGCAACACCCAGCAGCTTCTCCTGCCTCATCATTGCCTCCATTCCCAGACATTTTGTAGCATACTACCTCTGATGAGACAGCTCTCCTTAAAAAGTCTTTCTCAATGCCCTAGAGAGAGGTATTCCAGCAAGTTCCAGAGGTGAATTCCCAAAAAGTTCCACTAGCATGGCATCAGAGACTTCCTTGCCATCCAGTGAGCCATGACACCCTCTTCAATAAGGTCTAAATCTCAGCAGTGGGTGGGGGGAGGGTCTCTTCCTTTGGGTGGTTTATCTCAGTCCCAGGGTTAGCAATGGTTCATATTATCTGTATTTCTGTATTTTATAGAGTCTTCTTTACTTTTTAGTAGCCAAGCCTAATTTATTACTCCAATCTCCTGGTATACATAGTAATTCTTTTTTTTTTTTTGAGACGGAGTTTCGCTCTTGTTACCC
>NW_016107399.1:4271336-4301846 GCF_001604975.1 Cebus imitator | reverse complement strand
CGATCTCTTGACCTCGTGATCCACCCGCCTCGGCCTCCCAAAGTGCTGGGATTACAGGCTTGAGCCACCACGCCCGGCTATCCACACCATTCTTAACATTAAAATAAATAACTTTTTAGAATGTTAATATATTAAGGTTATACATAAAAGTAACTTTTTCATTAACTCATACTTTATATATGGCACATTTTCCCCCAAACAATGTTAATGAAATAATGTCACTTGTACCAATTACTATCCACTTAAATAAAGTATATTTAAATTTTCTAGAGCCTGAGGCTGAATAAAATCTTCTATTTCCCAGGGAGTCTAAGAGACCCACATATACCTAAGACCCTCTAAGTTATACAATTAACTTCAGCAAAATAGGGAGGATATTCTATTATAAATGCCCATTCTATGATTGTTTACAATTTCTTCATTTCTGCTTTCTTGATTTTTTTCTCTCATTAAATTACAGAGTTTTTAAACTACTTTACCTTTCTGCTATAAGGATTACTAATTACTAATTTGGTGTCATCTGAGCCAGATAAAATATATTCTCCAGTGTCATTCCAGCAGATTGTATTAACCTAAAAAGAAAGCGAAAAAGAAACATAAGCAAACTGGACATAAGAGAAAATATGTCATCTTTCACTCACCTGGTGGTACAAAATTTATACCATTAATGAGGTCATATGTTAAAAAGTATTTAACACAGGGGTATCTCATCTTTAGGTTTCGCTGGGCTACAGCGGAAGAAGAACTGTATCAGACCACACATAAAATACACTAACACTAATGACAGCTGATGAGCTAAAAAAAAATTTCCAAAAAAATCTCATAATGTTTAAAGAAAGTTTATGAATTTGTGTGGGCCATATTTGAAGCTGTCCTGGGCCACATGCAGCCCATGGCCTTGTGTTGGATAAACTTGATTTAACAGTTATATATTTCAGAAACAAGCTTCCAGTTCCCAATTCCACATGTGAGAAGCTTAGCAGTTGCCACTCCATTCTAACAACAAATAAAAAGTTAACAGACTATAAAATCAGTAACTGATCTTGGATCCTTCAGAGAGGTAAGGTTACAGGACAAAATGCTACCCCATAGATTGGAGAGATGAACAGGTGAACACAAGGAGTCTTGGCTTACTGGAACACAGACTCATGAGCAGAAACCTCTGTGAGAAACAGGGACAGGGAAGGAAAATCTGAATGATAATTTATGAATTGTTGGAGGTTCAGAAAGCACAAGTCTGACTGTTAAAAACTCCAGGGAAGGCCCGGCACAGTGGCTCATGCCTGTAACCTCAGCACTTTGGGAGGCTGAGGTGGGTGGATCACCTGAGGTCAGAAGTTCGAGACCAGCCTAACCAATATGGTGAAATCCTGTCTCTACTAAAAATGCAAAAATTAGCCAGGCATGGTGGCATGCACCTATAGTCCCAGCTACCCAGGAGGCTAAGACAGGAGAATTGCTTGAACCCAAGAGGCAAAGGTTGCAGTGAGCCAAGATCGTGCCACTGTACTCCCACCTGGGCGACAAAGTGAGACTCCATCTCAAAAAAAAAAAAGCAAACAAACAAAATACTCCAAGAAACCCAGTCATGGGCTGGGTTCTGTATCACAGAGGGTATTTTTGTGATTGAATTTTAATCTCAGAGCTCAACCAGATTTTCACAGTAAATTTCAGATTAAAATTGCTTTGTGCATCCACCAGAGGGAGGGAAACAGAAACCATTTTGAATATACTGGAGTACTCTGCCCTTCTTAACAAGATCTGCCCTCAAGAAAAGCTATTTAACCACAGCCTACCTACTGAGGTTTTATCAGAGCCTAACTGACCTAGCAAAGAGAAATACCCAATGTAAGCCTTCCACATTGGGGATGGAAAACAAGTAACTCCAGCCTAAACTACCTGTTCCACCTTAGGTGGGGAGTAGGAGGTTCTGATAATCCCTTGTGAAGTCCATAGTTCAAAAACACAGGCTCTTTAAGAGACAGAGACCTAATCATAGGCCTGTAGAACACTTCCTTTCCTCCTACACCTCCTACATTTTGCCAGTAAATGCCTAAGGACCTACTTATACCATTACTTTTAATCAGTACTTCATGTCCAGTTTTAAGAAAAATTATAAGCCATACTGAAAGGCAAAAATACAATTTGAAGAGATAAAGCCAGCATCAGAACCAAACATAGCAAGGCTGTTGGAACTCTAAGACCAGGAATTTGAAACAACTATGCTTAGTATGCTAAGAGTTCCAATGGATAAAGCAGACAGTATGTAAGAACAGATGGGCAATGTCACCAGAGAGAGAAATCCTAAGAATAAAAAGGAAATGTTAGCAATCAAAAACAATGTAACAGAAATGAACAACACTAGTAGACTTGACACAGTTGAGGAAACAATCTCTGACCTTGAGGATATATCAATAAAAACCTACAAAACTGAAAAGCAAAAAGAACAAAGACTGAAAGAAAAAAAAAGAAAAAAAAGAACATAATGTTTAAGGAATGTGGGACAACTACAAAAGGCATAACTCATGCATAAGGGACTATCAGAGGAGAATGAGAAAAGAATAGAATATCTGAAACAATAATGACTGATAATTTCCTCCAAATGAATGTCAGAAACCAAACCATAGATGCAGTAAGCTCAGAGAACATCAATCAGGATAAATATAGAAAGAACTACACCTAGGCAAGTATTTTTCTTTTTCTTTTTTTTTTTTTTTNTTTTGAGACGGAGTCTCACCCTGTTGCCCAGGCTGGAGCGGCAGCAGTGTGATCTTGGCTCACTGCAACCTCCGCCTCCCAGGTTCAAGCAATTCTCTGCCTCAGTCTCCCAAGTAGCTGGGATTACAGGCACCCACCACCAGGCCCAGCTAATTTCTGTAATTTTAGTAGAGACAGGGTTTCATCACCTTGGCCAGGCTGAGTCTTGAACTCCTGACCTTGTGATCCATCTGCCTCAGCTTCCCAAAGTGCTGGGATTACAGGTGTGAACTACCACACCCGGCTGGCGAGTATTTTTCAAACTCAAAAAAGTCAAAGAAAAGAAAAAATCCTGAAAGAAGCTGGAGGAAAAAACACTATTTATAGAGGACCAAAGATAAGAATTATAACCAACATCTCCTCAGAAATCACTTAAGCAAGAAGAGTATATTTAAAGCAGTAACAGAAACAAAACAAAAAACCAACATAGAATACTGTATATGCTTATTTGTACTTATAAATAAGTAAAATGAATAAGAGAAAGAGTACAAGGCATAAGATGGAAGATTTAAAAATATTTTGTACTCACACTCCCTGTGACGCCGTACAGTGTTATTTGAAATAAAGTGGACTTGGATTTGTTATATATGTATATTGAAAACTTTAGAGCTACTACTTAAAAAGTTTAAAAAATAAGTGTAACTGATAAATACTAAGGAAGGAGAGGAAAAAAATTATATGAAATGCTCAATTAAAACCACAAATGGGCCAGGCCTGGTGGCTCATGCCTATAATCCCAGCACTTTGGCAGGCCAAGGCAGAGGGACAGATCACATGAGGTCAGGAGTTTGAGATCAGCTTGGCCAACACGGTGAAACTCCATCTCTACTAAAATACAAAAATTAGCTGGGCATGGTGGCGGGCACCTGTAATCCCAGCTACTTGGGAGGCTGAGGCAGAGAATCATTTGCACCCAGGAGGCAGAGGTAGTAGTGAGCCAAGATTGCGCCACTGCACTCCAGCCTGGGTGGCAGAACAAGATTCCGTCTCAAAAAAATAAAATAAATTAAAAAAATAACCACACACAGACATACACACAAGGCAGAAGGATGAAAAACAAAAATAGGAACAAAGAACAAGGACAATAAGCAGAAAACAGTAACAAATATGGGAAATACTAATCAAACTATACCAATAATCACTTTGAATGTCAATAGTCTAAGTTAAAAATTATTATGATTTTCTTTTAAGACAGAGTTTCACTCTTTTGCCCAGGCTGGAACGAAGCAGTGTGATCTGGGCTGACTGCAACTTCTGCCACCCATCCCCCCCCAACTCCCACATAGGTTAAAGCCATTCTCCTGCCTCAATCTCCTAAGAAGCTGGGATTACAGGCGCCTGCCACCATGCCTGGCTAATTTTTCTATTTTTAGTAGAGACAGAGTTTTGCCATGTTGGCCAGGCTGGTCTCAAACTCCTGACCTCAGGTGATCCACCCACCTCAGCCTCCCAAAGTGCTAGGATTACAGGTGTAAGCTACCACGTCTGGATATATTTTTCTTTTTTTCTTTTTTTTTTTTTTTTTTTGAGACAGGAGTCTCACTCTGTCACCCAGGCTGGAGTGAATAGTGCTATCTTAGCTCACTGCAATCCTCCACGTCCCAAGGTTCAAGCAATTCTCCTGCCTCAGCCTCCCGAGTAGCTAGGATTATAGGTACCTGCCACCATGCCTGGCTAATTTTTCTATTTTTAGTAGAGACAGAGTTTTGCCATGTTGGCCAGGCTGGTCTCAAACTCCTGACTTCCAAGTGATCCCCCACCTCAGTCTCCCAAAGTGCTGGGATTACAGCCATGAGCCACCATGTCCAACCTAAAAGTTAAGAGAGACTGTGGGATAGGCACAGTGGCTTGCACCTGTAATCCCAGTACTTTGGGAGGCCAAGGCAGGCAGATCATTTGAGGCCAGGAGTTTGAGACCAGCCTGGCCCACATGGTGAAACCCTGTCTCTACCAAAAATACAAAAAAACAACTAGCCGAGTATAGTGGTCCATGCCTGTACTCCCAGCTACTCAGCAACAGAGCGAGACTCCATCAAAAAAAAAAAAAAAAAAAAAAAGAGACTGTCGGAGTAGATCAAAAAACAAGACCCAAGTATATGTTGTTTACAAGAAATCCATTTTAAATATAAAGATCCATATATATTAAAAGTAAATGGATTGAGAAAATATACCATACTAACACAAATCAAAAGAACTAAATAGGAGTAGTTATATTAATGTCAGATAGACCAGGCTTCAAAGCAAGAAAAATCATCAAGGATAAAAAGAAGGTATTTCATAACAATAAAGAGGTCAGTTTCCCCAAGACAACAGTTGCCCCATCCCTAACATGTACGTGCTTAACAACAGAGCATCAAAATATGTGAGACAAAAACTGATGAAACTATAGGAGAAACAGATGAATCTACTATGATGCCTGAAGACTCCAATTCCCTCTATCAGAAACAGACAGATATAGCAGGCAGAAAATCAGTAAGGACACAGTTAAACTCAACACCATCAATTATCTGTATATAACTGACATTTATAGACTTCATTCAACAATAGCAGAATTCACAGTCCTCTCAAGCTCACATGGAACATTTACCAAGACAGACCAATTTGAGGCTTCAAAATACACTTTATCAAATTTAAAAGAATAAAAATCAAACAGTATCTACTCTTAAACCACAATGGAATTAAACTAAAATCAGTAACAGAACGTAACTGGAAAATCCGAAAATACACAGAAGTTCTAAATAACACATGGGTCAAAGAAAAAATCTCAAGCGAAATTTTAAAAGATTTTGAATTCACTGAAAATCAAAACACAGCTAATCTGTGAGGTTCAACAAAGTAGTTCTCAGAGGAAATTTCACAGCACAGAAATTTACACCATTTCTGAAAGCCAAACTGCTTCGAGCATCACGTTGGCACTCAAAAGTTTCAAATTTTGGAGCATTTCTATTTTCAGAGGTTCAGATTTAAGACACTCAACCTGTGGAAGATTTCCCGCTAATATCAAAAACAAGGCAAGGACATCCTCTCTCACCACTTCGTTTCAACACCATGCTGTAAGTCCTAGCTAATGCAGTAAGAAAAGAAAAGGAAAGAAAAGCAAAGGAAAAGTATGAAGATTGGAAAGAAAGAACTAAAACTGTCTTCACAGATAACAAGATCATCTATATGGAAAATAAAATTTTAGAAACTCTCCTGGAACTAATAAGTGATTGTAACAAAGTAACAGGATACAAGGTTAATATTAAAAAGTCTATTATTTTCCTATATACCAGAAATGAACAAGTAGAATTTGAATTTTAAAACACAATACCATTACATTAGCACTCCAAAACATGAAATATTTAGGTATAAATCAAATAAAATATGTGTAAGATTTCCATGAGGAAAATTATAAAACTCTGGTAAAGGAAATCAAAGAATTAAATAAATGAAGAGCTATTCTGTATTAATAAATAGAAAGATTCAATATTTTCAAGATGTCAGTTCTTCCCAACTTGTTCTACAGATTCAATGCAATTCGTATCAAAATCTCAGCAAATTATTTTATACAAGAGATGCCAAGACTTGGGCTAGCCAACTCACATGAAACATTTACCAAGACAGACCACATTTGAGGTCTTAAAATACATTTAAAAAAATTTAAAAGAATAGAAATCATACAGTGTCTACTCTTAGACCACAATGGAATTAAACTAAAATCAGTAACAGAAAGATAAGTGGAAAATTCCAAGATAGCTGACACTACCCAACTTCAAGACTTACTATAAGGTGCCTGCAATGCCAGCACTTTGGGAGGCTGAGGCAGGCAGATCACAAGGTCAGGAGTTCAAGACCAGCCTGGCCAACATGATGAAACTGCATCTCTACTAAAGACACAAAAAATTAGCTGAGGATGTTGGCACATGCCTGTAATCCCAGCTACTCAGGAGGCTGAAGCAGGAGAACTGCTTGAACCCAGGAGGCAGAGGCTGCAGTGAGCCGAGATTGCACCACTGCACTCCAGCAGGAGCGACAGGGTGAGACTCCGTCTCAGGAAACAAAAAGTCTTACTGCTTACTATAAGGTTACAGCAAATAAGACAGTGTGGTATTGGCAAAAGAGCAAACAGATTATGAAACAGAATACAGAGCCTAGAAACAGACCCACATAAACACAGTCAATAGATATTTGACCAAAGAGTAAAGGCAATACAATGCAGCTAACTCTTTAACAAATGGTGCTAACTGGATATCCACATGCAAAAAAAAAAAAAAAAAAAAAAAACAAAAAAAAAAAAAAAAAAAACAAAAAAAAAAAAAAAAAAAAAAAAAAAAAAAAAAAAAAAAAAAATCTAGATATCATAACTTACACCCTTCACAATAATTAATTCAAAATAGATCACAGACCTAAATATAAATGCAAAATTATAAACCTCTGAGAAGATAACATAGGAAAAAACTCAGATGACCATGGGTATGGTGATGGTTTATTAAGTACAACAAGGCAAGATACATTTAAAAAAATCAGTAATAAGCCTGACTTCATTAAAATTAAAAACTTCAACCCTGCAAAAGACAATGTCAAGCAAATGAGAAGACAAGACACAGACAGGGAAAATACTTGTAAAAGACATCTGATAAAGTGCTGTTATCTAAAATACATAAAGAACTCTTGAAACACAACAGTAAGAAACAATCTGATTAAAAAATGAGCCAAAGGCCATAACCTTCTTTGCATCTCAGCAAAGAAGATATACAGATTACAAGCAAGCAGAAGAAAAGATAATCCACATCCTATGTTAACAGGGAAATATACTATATACCTAGAATGGCGAAAATACAGGACACTGACAATCCCAAATACTGGCAAGGATGTGGAGCATCAGGAACTTATATTTGTTGCTGATGGGAATGCAAAATTGTACAGTCACTTTGAAAGACAGCTGGTAATTTCTTACAAAAACTAAATATACTCCAAATGTACAATACAGCAATCATGCTCCTTGGTATTTATCCAAAGGAGCTGAAAACGTATGTCCACACAAACACCTGCACGCAGACATTTATGGCAACTTTACTCATAACTGCCAAATTTTGGAAGCACTCAAGATGTCCTTCAGCAGGCAAATCAATAAACTGTGGTATATCTACAGAATGAAGTATTATTTAGCACTAAAAAGCAATGAGCTATGAAGCCATGAAAAGATAGAAGAAACTTAAATGTATATTACTGAGTGAAAGAAACTAATCTGAAAAGGCTACATACTATGTGATTCCAATTATAGGACATTCTGGAAAAGGCTAAACTATGGAGACTACAAAAAGATCAGTGGTCATCAGGAGTTCAGGCGGTGGGTGATAAATTGGCAGAGCACAGATTTTTAAGGCAGTAAAACAACATAGGACAGTATCATGGTGGATATATATCATTATACATTTGTCCGAACTCGTCAGATGTCTGAGTTCAAGAGTAAGTCCTATTGTAAACTAAGGACTTTGGGTAGATTATGATGTATTAATGTAGCCTCATGAAATACAGCAAATGTACCACTCTGGTGGAAGATGTTGATAATGAAAGATGCTATGCAAGCATGTGGGCAGGGAATATACGGGAAATTCCCATATCTTCCTCTCAATTTTGCTATGAACCTAAAACTTCTCTAAAAAATAAAAAAAAAAAAGCATTAAATATTGACTGTCATTTAGTAAACACAGTGTTCTGATATTTTACGATGAAATATCTGAGCCACTAAGCTTTATTGTATAAATTTCCTGATCTGAATTCATTTAATATTCATAGAAATAAAACTCAATTACAAAAAAAAAAATTACAGAAAAAAACTCAATTACAAAAAAAAAATTAGAAAAACTTATTACAAAACTACAGTAATCAAGACTGTGTGGTACTGGCAAAAACAAAGACTTATAGATCAATGTTACGGAATTAAGAGTTCAAAAATAAACTCTTATATTTATGGTCAAGTGATTTTTGACAAGAGATCCAAGACCATTCAGTGAAAGCAAAGTCTTTTCACAAAATGGTGCTGAGACAACTAGAAATCACTACTAAAAAAAAATAAATAAACTTGGACTCTTACTTTATACCATATAAAAATTAACTGAAAATAGACCAAAAATCTAAACAGAAGTGCTAAAACTATGCAATTCTTAAAAGAAAAGATAGGTATAAATCTTCATCATCACGGAATAATCAAGTTTCTTAAATATGGCACCAACAGTCCAAGCAAACAACAAAAAGAAATTAGACTTTTTAGTGTCCTTTAATGTAAAAACTTTTGTACATTAAAGGACACTATGAAGAAAGTGAAAAGACAACCCATAAAATGAAGGGAAATATTTGCAAATCATGTATCTGATAAGAGTCCCAGAAAATACAAACACAACTCAACAACAAAAAGACAAACAATCCAATTAAAAATAAGTAAAGGATTTAAATGGACATTTCTCCAAAGAAGGTATGTAAGTGACTCATATGCATATAAAAAATTGCTCAACATCATTAGTCATCAGGGCAATAAAAACCAAAATCACAACAAATTACCACTTCATATACATTAGGATGATTCTAATAATTTTTTAAAGAAACAGAAAATAACAAGAGTTGGCAAAGATGTCAAGAAACTGGAAGCCTGTATGTTGGAATGTAAAATGGTGCAGTTCTCTGAAAAACAGTTTGATACCTCCTCAAAAAGTGAAATATCCATTTACCATATGACCTAGCAAGTATACATCTAGGTATACAGTCAAGAGAAACGAAAACTTACAACACAAAAAAATTTGTTCACAAATGTTCACAGCAGCAATATTCATAATTGGCAAAAAAATAGAAACAACCCAAATATCCAACAAATGATGAACAGATGAAATGTGGCATATTTGTACAATGAAATATATATTCAGTCATAAAAAGGAATGAAATACTGACACATATTACATGGATGAACCTTGAAAACATCATACTAAGTGAAAGAACCCTGATATTAACAGCCATATATTGTATGACTCCATTTATATGAAATGTCCAGAATATGCACAGTGGTAGAGATAGAAAGTAGATTAGTGATTGCTAACTGCTAAATGGAGGAAAAATGGTGACTGATAACTGGTACTCTTTTTCAGATGATAAAATTAATGGAATTAAATAGTGGTAATGGCTTCTCAACTTTACAAATACACTAAAAACCACCAAATGGAACACTTAACATGGGTGAATTTTATAGTATATGAGCTATATCTAAATTTTTAAAAAATAAATGTCCACTTCTAGTCAAGATGTCATCATATAGACCAGATTTATCATCATGCTTGTAACAACTAAAAACGGCAAATTATACAATCTTTCTAAGTGTACAAGAAACATTTATCAATAGAGATAATACTCTGGGCCACAAAACAAATCTTAATATATTTAAATAAAAGACTACAAGTCAAGCCAGGCGCGGTGGCTCACGCCTGTAATCCTAGCACTTTGGGAGGCTGAGGTGGGTGGATCACCTGAGGTCAGGAGTTCAAAACCAGCCTGGTCATCATGGTAAAACCCCATCTTAAAAAAANACTACAAGTCATTGAAAGTATGTTCTCTGACCAAAATGGAATTAAATTACAAATCATTAACATAAAGATATGTTTAAAAACTAAGAAATAACAGATGGCCATAGAAATAACAGACGGTCAAAGAAGAAATTACAAAATAAATTAGAAAGTATTTTGAACTCAATGAAAATAAAAATGCAACATATCTCAATTTATGGATTACGGCTAAAATGACATTTAGAAGATAATTTACAGCACCAAAAAAAAAAAAAAAACTCTATTACAAAAGACAGCAGTCTCATATCAACAACCTCAGCTTCCACTCAAAAAATTACAGAACAAAGAGCAAATGAAACCCAAAAACATAGAAAAACAACGGAGACAATTAATGAGACCGGAGGCTGGTTCTCTGAGAAGACAAAATTAATAAGCCTCTAGCCAGGCTAATCAGGAAAAAAAAGGGGAGAACACATAATATCAGTAATGAAAAACACAATAACATACACTACAGATTTTACAGATATTTAAAGACATAATGGAATATTATGAACAATTTTATGTCAATAAATTCAACAATTTACATAAAATAAATTCAGTGAAGCACATATATTAAACAAGGTTCGCTCAAGACACAGATACCTTGAATAGTTTACTTTTACTAAATAAATGGAATTATAGTTAGACACTTCCCAGGAAAAAAAAGACCCACTTGGCAAAATCCATCAGTGATTCATGATGATAGCTCTTAGCAAGTTAGGAATAGAGAACATCCTCAACCTGATAACAAGCATCCATGAAAAATACCGCTGATATTACACTAAATGTTCTTAGGCCAGGCACAGTGGCTCATACTTGTAATCCCAGCACTTTCGGAAGCTGAGGTAGGAGGTATCACTTGAGCCCAGGAGTTCAAGACCGGACTGGGCAACATAATGAAACCCCACCTCTAAAAAAAAAACAAAAGAAATTCGTTGGGGTGGTGGCATGCACCTATGGTCCCAGCTAACTTAGGAGGTTGAGGTGGTTAAATAGTTGAGCCCAGGAGGTCAAAGCTACAGTGAGCCATGACTGTGCAATTGCACTCCAACCCGGGTAACAAAGGGAGATCCTGTTTTCCCTCTAAGATCAGAACAAGGCAAGGATGCCTGATCCCACTCCTTCAGTTCAATCTTATAGTAGAATACTAACCAGTGAAATAAGTCAAGAAAATGAAATACAAGGAATCCAGACTAGAAAAGACATAAAACTATCTTAATTCTCAGATGACTTGATTATTTACATAGAATATCCTATAAAATCTTGAGGTTTTTATATATTAAAAAAAGCTACTGAATTAATATAAGAGTTTGGGAAGTTTCCATAATACAGATGAATATGTAAAAATAAATGGGGCAGAGAATGTAACCAGAATGTGATACTAACAGATGCCTATTAGAATGTCTTAAAAAAAGAAAAAAAACTGACCACATCAAATGCTGGTGAGGACACGGACCAACTGGAATTCTATATACTAACAGTGAAATGTTAAATGGTATTATGACACTGGAAAACAAATGGTTTCTAAACAAGTTAAGCAGGGACCTACCATATGACCCATTTATTCCACTCAAAGGTATTTATCAAAAAAGAATAAAAGCATATGTCTATACAAAGACTGTACACAAATATTCATGGCAATTTTATTTGTAATAGTCCTCAACTGGATACAACCCAATGTCCACTGACAGGTGAACAGACATAAAAATTATGATTTATTCATACAATAAATGCTCCTCAGCAATAAAAAGTAATAAATTATTGATACACTCAACAACATGAATCCCAAAATAATTATTCTAAGTACAATTTAAAGTAAAAGAAGCCAAATGAGAAAAGGATACATAGTCAATGATTCCATTTATATAAAATTCCAGAAAATGCAAACTGATTTATAGTGACAGAATAAAGATCATTGGTTGACTGGGGTTGAGGGAAATGGTAAGGAATGAGAGTGCACATGAGCAAACTTTTAGAGGATGACTGATATGTTCATCATCTAGAACGTGCTGATGAGTTTGTGTATGTTTACAGTGTTAAACATACATATAGTACACTCTGTGCACAGCTAATTATATCTCTATAAAGCTCTTTAAGATCTCTGAAAATTTAAGCACAAATCTAAGAGGTAATTCACAAAGGTAAAAGTTATACAATAACCAAAAGTAATTAAGCTGGCAACATTCTTACCAGCGACAGTGAATGCCAGTAAACATTTGTAAAAGACCTTCAAAGCTACAGAGTGGGTGGGGCACAATAGCTCAAACATGTAATCCCAGCACTTAGAGAGGCTAAGACTGGCAGATCACTTGAAGCCAGGAGTTTGAAACCAGCCTAGCCAACATGGCAAAACTCCATCTCTACTAACAACTCAAAAATTAGCTTGGCATTATGGCACAGACCACAATTCCAGCTTCTCAGGGGGCTGAGGCACAAGAATCACTTGAACCCAGGAGGTAGAGGTTGTAGTGAGCCGAGATTGGGCCACTCCACTCCAGCCTGGGAGACAGAGTGAGACTCAATCTCCAAACGAAAAAAAAAACAAACTACAGAGTGAAAATAATGTCCAACCTAGAATCCTGTGTCCACTGAGATCACCAATCAAGTACAAAAGCAGAGAAAAAAGGTACATTTAAACTTGTAAAAAAATGTTGGGCCAGGCACGGTGGCTCACGCCTATAATCCCAGCATTTTGGGAGGCCAAGGCGGACGGATCACCTGAGGCCAGGAGTTCAAGATCAGCCTGGCCAATATGGTGAAACTCCGTTTCTACTAAAGATACAAAAATTAATCAGGCATAGTTGCAGATGCCCATGATCGGGAAGCTGAGGCAGGACTGCTTGAACCTGAGAGATGGGAGGTCATAGTGAGCCAAGATCACGCCGCTACATTCCAGCCTTGGTGACAGAGCAAGACTCCATCTCAAAAAAAAAATAATGATAATACTAATTAATCTAAAAAATATATACTCTTTGTCTCATCAATGAATAATTCATAAAGTGCCACATATGTTTTAGGTATTCCTGTTGATGCTAAATTAAAAAAAAAAAAAATCCATGAAGGTATTTTCTTGGTCCAGTATGCCAGGGCAGGGGCAAAAGTGTAGACTATGAACAAATAAATGGGTTTGTTAATTATAATGCCAGACAGTAAACACTATCAAAAAATTACTAATATAAAGAGAAAAATACTGACGAGGACTGGCATGCTATTTAATTAGGGTGGTCAGAGAATGCTGCTTTGGTAAGCAACATCTGAAAAGGGAGCTAAATAAAACGAGAAGGTAACCTTTACAGGTAAGTGGGAGAAGAGAATTCTAGGTACAAGGCATAAAATATACAAGGCAGAGGTGTCCTTGGATCATCTTTTGAACAAATAACTATAAAAAGACATCTTAAAATAAGAAAAACATGGACTATATATTGGATAATACTGAGATAATAGTCAATATTATTAAATTACATAATGGCATTTTGGTTATATAAGAAAAGGTCAATTGCTTTTTAGGCTTACATATAGGAGTAAAATAATATGATATCTTTAGCAAGGCTTCAACAAGGTGGATGGTGGAAAAAAATAAAATAGAAAAGAAAATGTGCCAAAATCTTGATAATTACTAAGTCTAGGTGATAAGTATGTGAAAAGTACATTTGAAATTTTTATAATAAAAGTTAAAAAGAAAAGGGCTCTGTTAATTGGATCTGCTCAATTTGGGGTACCTATTAGACATGCAACTGGACACATTAAGTAGAGAGTTGGATATATAAACTCTGGGAAGAGGTAGAAGTCATTTTTTTAATTTTAGCCATGGGACTAGATAGGGTCACTTCGAGCTAATCAAAAACATGTTTATTCAGAAGCTGTAATGAAAGAAAGTTGAATTTACAACAAAGAACAACAATTAAGTAATCAGGCTGATGAAAAGAGAGTGAGAAGTACCAGGTCATAGTCCTTGCGCAACCAACATTTGAAGGACAAGAAGTGGAGGAGTCAGCTAAGACAGAGATGTAGTGAGTCCACGGCTTGGAATAGGAAGAAAACCAAGAGAGTGTGGTGTTAGCAAAAGCCAAGAGAAAAAGTATTTCAAAAAAGAGGATATGTTTGAGTGACATGTCTAAAGTTTCTAAGAAGTGACCACTACATTTGCAGACATGAAGTCATGAAAGTAGTTTCAGTAGAGTGAATGAGATGGAAGCCTTTTGATAACATTAGAAAACTCATCTGCACTTTAAAAAATCTTGCATATACTCTTCTAAATCCAAAATATAATTTTCTATTTTAATGTAAAACTTTATTCTCTCATTTTATTATACTCACAATCCCTTCTGGGAGGATTGGGACATTTCATCAAACACTTAACCACTTAGTATCAAAGCCCTTCATAGTTGAGAATTAACTGTTACTTACACAGCCATCATGCACATTTAGGGTTGCTTCAAGTTTTAATCTTTGGATAAATTCTCTTCTTCCTGTTTAAAAAAAAAAAAAAAACTAAATAAATCACATGATTTGTTGCTGAGAAAAATATAACATTGAAATTAGGAGCCTAGGATCTGGCATGACAAGGTAAATTCATGCTCTAATTTCAGCTCCACCATCTATAAACTGAGTGATATTGGGCAATTTAACTTCTTCTTAGGACTTAGTTTCCTCATTAGACTACCTCTGCCTCATGCAATGTGTGTGTGTTTGTTTGTTTGAGACAGTCTCTCTCTGTCGCCCAGGCTGGAGTGCAGTAGCATGATCTCAGCTCACTGCAACCTCCGCCTCCCAGGTTAAAGCAATTCTCCTGCCTCAGCCTCCTGAGTAGCAGGAATCACAGGCACGCAGCAACATGCCCAGCTAATTTTTGTATTTTTAGTAGAGACGGGATTTCACCATGTTGGCCAGGCTGGTCTCAAACTCCTTACCTCAAGTGATCCTCCCACATCAGCCTCCCAAAGTGATAGGATTACAGGTGTGAGCCACCGTACCCAGTATGCAGTTATTTTAAGAACAAAATGAATCAAGGACAGAAAGGGCTTAGCACAGTATCTGGGCCACAATAAACACTCATACATTCCTTCATTCTTTCATTCATTCAACAAATATTTATTGAGTACTCACTCTGTGTCAGATAAAGTACATTTTACAGTGGTAAAACAAAAAAATTTCTGCCTGCTTATAAGAGGAGAAAAACAATAAACAATCAGTATAAGTGCTATGCAGAAAAACGAAGCAGAAAAAAGAGATAAAAGATGACTGGAGGTAGGGAGTAAAGTTTTTAATTTTAAATAGGATGGCAAAAAGCAATAGTAAGCACTAAACTATTTTTAAACATCTCTCAATTTCAGAAATGTTAAAGCTGACATTACAATGATGAAATTTGGCATTAAAAATCAGCCGAAATGTCCATCAATAGCAGAATAGTTTAAATACTGCAAAAACAGAGTAAGTTCCTTCTTTGAAAGAGCGAAATCTGTCCCTTTAAAGAATGAAACATCTTTACCGAACACAGATCAAAAAACATGTTTATTCAGAAGCTGTAATGAAAGAAAGCTGAATTTACAACAAAGAACAATAATTAAGTAATCAGGCTGATGAGATCTCTCATAAAATTAAATCTGCCTATACTTTGTATACTGTCACAAGGGGCAGATTTCTCTATTAGGCTTTCTTGCCATTCCATGTAAAGATCAAGAGCCTCTTGAAGCCAATTTGTTTTACTTCTGTCTCCATGTTATTTTACTGCTAAGATGGCTGGGTAAAGGATGAACATATAGGTTAAAAAATAATTATGGATAATTATGGGGGCTTTTATTTTGGGGAAGGAGATGCTCTATGGTTTCTAAATTTACTGGACTAAAACAACCTAGAGATATTCAATAAAGTGTTTTCATGAACTAGGTTGTACTTTAAATATTTAACTTTTCAAATCTGATTTTTCCTTGTAAAAAGATTCAAACTGCAATAAAAATATAAATTTTTAAAAAATCATTTCCTTTTGGCCAAAGGCTTGGTAATCTCATTGAGTTACAAATTAAGAGTTAAGAAACAAAGTATTAAAATTAAAATATGACAGCAATTAAAACTCATTAAAATATTGAAGTATTAGAAACTTCTTTTGTCAAAATTTTAAAACCTGGGTTTGAAAACATGACTCTAGCCATTTCAGTTTGGAGAAAATAGTGGCAGAACATAAGAACAGAAGATAAAGTAAGTTGTTTTAGCAAGAACTCTTATATATGACATTTGTACATTAGAACATGTACAGAGGCCGAATATATTGTGGTTGAATAGATAGCATTTGAATGACATTTTTATATGTGACTTTGGAGATAAAATTGATTGCATCGTCCAGACATCTCATAAAGTGTGCTTCTAGAACAAACTAGCAAAAATATCCACTACCCTTTTAGTAATTAAATGTTAAT
Organism: Cebus imitator; assembly: GCF_001604975.1. NCBI lineage: Eukaryota > Metazoa > Chordata > Mammalia > Primates > Cebidae > Cebus > Cebus imitator. The sequence continues at coordinate 4,285,108 of NW_016107399.1, read as the reverse complement.
ACCAAGAAATAGAAGCTAAAGCCACCATAAAATAAGAATGGTACATTAATAAAACTGAACCTCCTCAAATTAAAATAAAAATAAACTCATATCTGAATGCTATTAAAAGCTGCAAAGGGTCTGGCCTATTTGCAAGGTAACCAATTGGACTGCTACCATTTCTCGGATGCTAGCAAAAGACACTAGACTCCTAAGTCAGAGGCAAAAAAACAATTTTATTACTCATGTACAGCAAGCAGTATGAGCTTCAAGTTCACATTGGTTCCTCTTGTCCTCCAAGTCCCATAGGGCAACTTGGAGAGGGCTGGATGGATGCTGTGCATGTAATGGGTTTTAATCACAGCTGAGAAATCTTGAACTGGGGGAACCCAAATCTTATATCAAGCAAACCTGCCTGACCTTTATCCCTAAGAAGACATTATCAAACTGAACAACAAACTTGTCCTTGGCTTGTGAGGGAGATGGTGTATCTTCCAAGGCTATTCACTATATAACCCTCACTAAGAAGATAGTCCAGAACAAAACAACTAGTTCCTCTGCTCACAAGATGTGCAGAAATGCCAAAAAGCTATAAGAATCTTCTGAGAATTACACATTTGTTATGGATGAACTTACCATTGCGGCTTCCAACTCAAGTCTTTCTGCACCTCAAGCTTCCTCTTATAATTCTGTCTCTACTCTGGCATTCTTTCAATATTAATATGTTATAAAATCCATAAGAAGAACACACCGTCGTTCACTCATGTATTCCAAATGCCTAATACAGTGCCTACCACAAAGTGTGCATTCAATATACATTTGCTGAATAAGTGAATAAATGACTGGGATCATGATATTCATTCTGTTCTGGAATCTGTATTATCATTCAATAACACATGATGAATGTATTTCAATGACAATAAATACACAGCTATTGCTAATTTTTAATGTCTGTATAATCATTAAACCATTAAATAAATTACAACTTTTTAATTTATTTATTCACATACCTATCTCCTTTACTAGACTAGTTGAGAAGTAATAATTACTTATATAGATGCTTGGGGCAAGAAATGTTGGAGTTAAGTTTAATTTCTGACTTGAAACATACTACACTTACGCTGGTCAAAATTATTTTTTCAGAGCCTTAGTTCTCACTTGGGGGTGACAAACTCTACCAAGGAGAGACAAAACACAGAATTATTTCATCCTTGGCACAGCACAGGACAGGTGACTGCTAGTTAAGAGATTCAGAGATCCAGATATGAGAAGCTCAGCAATCACCAAACAAATACAATGCAAAAAAGGTCTCCACCAATGGCAACATTATAACCAGACTGTCTGAAGTCAAAGAGAAAGGGTGAATCCTAAAAAGGCAAGAGAAAAAAGTATCTAAATGTGATATTGTGCTGGCCTAGAGCCAGAACCAGAGCAAAACTATTTTATAAAATGCAAAACTGTTTTTAGATAAGTTGAAATGGCTGCCCCATTCTCCTTACAATAACTACTGTCCTTGGCCTCTGTAAATAGAACTGTTAGTTTGTTCTTCAAAACTATGTAAAGCTGTTTACCTTTTCTTATCAGTAACTGCCAGAATTGCTAGCCTTTGCTTACCGGCAATTGCCAGACTAAGCAGCCCAAGCTAGTTCCATCCTGGCTCCTGTGGCTTTTAATAAGTAACTAAGGTCTGTGATTTCCACCTTAACCAGATAATGTGTAAACAAATGTTTATCTTGACTTCTGTAAACCACTTAAGTAACAAACGGAATGACAAAAGTCCCCATCCCTTGGAATGTCCGGAGACCCCCACCCTCATCTCTGCCCAGGAGGTAATTTACAGAATCCACTAGCCCTCGGAATGTCTGAAGCCTTTTCATCCCCATCCCTGCCCCTCACCCCCACTCCCAAGGTGGTTTTTCGGGTATAAAAAATCATGGCACCCTCCTGTTGCCACCACAGGTTGGAGAGACGTGAGTCCTCTGTGGTCGCCGGCATAATAAATGACCCTGCAATCTGGCATACTTTTGTCTTGTGATAACTTTCTACACTCGGTCAAATACAACATAAAAACAGTTAAAAAAAAAAAAAAAAAAAAAAAAAAAAAAAAAAAAAAAAAAAAAAAAAAAAAAGGACTAAGAAAGTCGTTACATAATATTAAAGAGACCAACTCAGCAAGAATATATAATAATTCTAAATATATATTTGCACCCAACACTGAAGTACTCCGAGTCACAAAACAAGTATTACTAGACCTAAAGAAAGAGATACACTGTAATACAATAGTGGGAAACTTCAACACCTTACTTATAGCATTAGACAGATAATCTAGATGAATAATCAGCAAAGAAACAATGGACTTAAACTGGACTTTAGATCAAATGGTCTTAACAGACATTTACAAATGTTCTATCCAACAACTGCAGAATATACAATATTTTTGTCAGCACATGGAACTCATGTTAAGCTACAAAACAAAGGCTGAACAATTTTTTTAAAACTGAAATCACATCAAGTACTTTCTCAGACAATAGCAGAATAAAACCAGAAATCAACACCAAAAGAAACTTTACAAACCATACAAACACACAGAAATTAAACAATATGCTCCTGAATAACAATAGGGTCAATTAAGCAATTAAGACAGAAATTAAAAAAAAATTTTTTGAAACAAATGAAAATGGAAACAAAACATACCAAAACGTGGGATACAGCAAAAGCAGTGCTAAGAAGAATACAGCAAAAAATTCCTAAAACAAAAAAGTAGAAAGATTACAAATTAATAATCTAAGAATGCACCTCAGGGAACTAGAAAAGAAAGAACAAACCACACCCAAAACTAGCAGAAGAAAAGAAATAAAGATCAAAGCAGAACTAAATGAAATATGGACTAAAAAAAGCCTAAAGTCAATGAAATGAAAAGCTGGTTTTTCAAAGAGATTTAAAAAAACTGATAAGCCACTAGCCAGACTAACCAAGAAAGGAAAGAAGAGCCAAATAAAATCAGAAATGAAAAATGAGACATTACAATTGATTCCACGGAAGTACAAAGATCATCATAGACTATAATAAATGATATGCTCACAAACTAGAAAACCCACAGGAAATAAATATATTCCCAGAAAAATACAACCTACCAAGATTGAATCAGGAAGAAACAGAAAATCTGAACAGACCAATAATGAGCAGCAAGAATTAATCTGTAATTTGTGCAATCTCCCAACAAAGAAAAGCCTAGTACCAGATGGCTTCACAGCCGAATTATACCAAATGTACAAAGAAGAAATAATATCAATACTCCTGAAACTATTTCAAAAAAAAATCAAGAACAGATCTCTCCCTAACTTATTCTATAAGGCCTTTATCACCCTGATACCAAAACCAGAAAAGGATACAAAGCAAAGGATACAGAATAAAAAGAAAACTACAGACTAATGAACACAGATGCAAAAATCCTCAATACCGATGCAAAAATACTAGCAAACTGAATCCAACATCAAATCAAAAAGATGATCAAGTGGGGTTTTTACCAGGAATGCAAGGATGGGTCAACATATGCAAACCAATAAATGTGATACATCATATCAACAGAATGAAGGACAAAAACCATATAATAATCTTAACAGACATGGAAAAAGCATTTAATAAAATTCAACCTCCGTAATAAAAACCCTCAATAAACCAGGCATAGAAAGAATATATCTCAAAATAATAAAGGCCATATATGACAAATCTTTAACTAACATCATACCAAATGGAGGAAAAGTAGAAAGCATTCCTTTAAAAACTGGAAGAAGCTGGGCACAGTGGCTCACACCTGTAATCCCAGCACTTTGGAAGGCCGAGGTGGGCAGATCACCTGAGGTAAAGAGTTTGAGACTAGCCTGACCAACATGGAGAAACCCCATCTCTACTAAAAATACAAAAAATTAGCCAGGTGTGGTGGCGCATGTCTGTAATCCCAGCTACTCAGGAGGCTGAGGCAGGAGAATCGCTTGAACACAGGAAGCGAAATTTACAGTAAGTCGAGATGGCAACACTGTACTCCAGCCTCGGCAACTAAAGCAAAAAAACTCCATCTCAAAAATAAAGAACTGGAAGAAAACAAGGATGCCTACTTTCACCATGCTTCAATCTAGTACTGGAAGTCTTAACCAGAGCAATCAGGCAACGTAATGAAACAAAAGGCATCAAAATTATAATGGAAGAAGTCAAATTATCCCTGTTTACTGATGACATGCTATTATACCTAGAAAAAGACTCCACACAAAAACTCTTAGACTCGGTAAATGAATTCAGTAAAGTTGCAGGATACAAAATGAACATACAAATATCATTAGTGTTTCTACAAACCAATAATAATTCAAGATGAGAACCAAATCAAGAACACAATCCCATTTACAATAGCTACAAATAACAACAATAACAAAACCCTAGGAATATATTTAACCAGATGTTAAAAATCCCCACAAGGAGAATTACAAAACACTACTAAAAGAAATGATACATGACGCAAATGGAAAAACATCCCATGATCACTGGATATTCAGAAGAATATCATTAAAATGACCATACTATCCAAAGCAATCAACAGATTTAATACAATCCTTATCAAAATACCAAGATCATTTTTTGCAAAATTAGAAAAAAAATTCTAAAAATCATATGGAACCAAAAAGGAACCCCAATAGCCAAAGTAATGCTGAGCCAAAAGAATAAACCTGGAGACATCATATTACCTGACTTTATATTATAAGACAATACTAACCAAAACACCATGTTACTGGTATAAAAATAAGATACACAGGTCAATGGAGTAACAGAGAACCCAGAAATAAAGCCACATACTTGCAGCCAACTGATGTTTGATAAAGCCAACAAGAACATATATTGTGAAAAGGAAACTCTCTTCAATCAATGGTGCTGAGAAAATTAGATGTACATATGCAGAAGATGAAATTGAACTCCTATCTTTCACCAATATATAAAAATCAACTTAAGATGGATTAAATACTTAAATGTAAGACTCAAAACTATAAAGATACTAGAAAACAGACAAATGGGACTCAATTAAACTAAAAAGTTTCTGCATGGCAAAAGAAATAATCAACAGAATGAAGAGACAACCAACTCTGTTGAATAACAGAAAATATCTGCAAATTATTCATTCAACAGGAGACTAATATCCAGACTATACAAGGAACTCAACTCAAAATAAATCAAATAATCCTATTAAAAGTAGGACATGAATAGACATTTTTCCATAGAAGACATACAAATACCTAACAGGTATATGAAAAAATGCTCAACATTAACAATCATAGGAGAAATGCAAATCAAAACCACAATGAGATAGATATCACCTTATCCTAGTCAGTGTGGCCTTTATTAAGTAGGCAAACAATGTTGGTGATGATGTGAAAAAAGGGAACTCTTATACACCACTGGTGGGAATGCAAATTAGTACAGCCTCTATGGAAAACAGTATGGAGATTTCTCCAAGAATTAAAAATAGACCTACCTTCCCATCCAGCAATCCCACTACCAGGTTTTTACAAAAAAGAAAGTAACATATCGAAAAGATATGTGCACTAGTATGTTGACTGCAGCACTAGTTACAATAGCAAAGACATGGAATCAACCTAAGTGTCCATCAATGGATGAATGGGTCAAGAAAATGTGGTATATATACACAATGGAATACTATTCAGCCATAAGAAAGAATGAAATCATGTCATATACAACAATATGGATGACCTGGAGGTCATTATCTTAAGTTAAACAAGCCAGGCACACAAACACAAGTATGACATGTTCTGACTCATAAGTGCGTGCTAAAAAAATGTGTTCACATAGACACAGGCAGTGGAATGATACATAATGGAGTGGAAGAGTAGGGAAGTAGGAGGTAGGAGGATGATGAGAAATTAGTTAACGGGTATAAAGAAGGTTATTCAGGTGATGGATACTCTAAAAGCCCTCACTTGACCACAGCACAATCTATACATGTATCAAAATTGCATATGTACTCTGTAAATCTGTACCAATAAAAAGTAAAAATATATTTAAAATGTCATCTAAAATATCATTAAAAATATGAAATATTTAAGGAAAAGCCTAACACCCAAAAATATAAATTAATGCTGAGAGAATCAAAGAATGCTTAATACATGGAGATAAACCAGAATCACAGATGAGAAGATTCACTAAACATGTCAATTATCCCTAAAATAATATATAGATTCAACACAAAATCCCAAGTCTTTTTGACAAGCTGGTTCTAAAATTTTTATGCAATTTTAAAAGGTTAAGAATAGCCAGAATAATTATCAATGAAAAAACAAAAAAGACCAAGTTTAAAGTATCACACTAGCTGATTTCAACACTCGCTATAAAGACATGAAGCTAGATCAATGGACTGTGGCTAAGAAATTGACTTAAACATTTATGGTCAATTGATTTCAACAAAGAAAAAAAGACAGTCTTTTCACACATACTGCTGGATCAATTGCACATTAATATGCAAAGAAATGAAACTTGACTCTCACAACATATGCAAAACTTAACTCAAAATTGTTCACGGACCTAAATGTAAGAGTTAGAAAAATCTCCAGGAAAAAAAATAAAAATCTTTGTTACCTTGGACTAGGTAAAGATTCTTAGGACATAAAAAGTATGAACTATAAAAGAACCTGTTAAGAAAAAGACATAAACTGGGAGAAAATATTTGTAAAACACATATCTGATTAAGGACTTGTTATATAAAGAATTACAGAATTCTTACAGTATTAAAAAGGTAAACCTGAACACTTAACCGAACTATAGAGATGACAAAACAAAACCCACAAAAGGATACTCGATATCATTAATTATTAGAGAAATGCAAATTGGTGGCTCAGGCCTGTAATCCCAGCACTTTGGGAGGCCAAAGAGGGCGGATCACCTGAGGTTAGGAGTTTGAGACCAGCCTGACCAACATGGAGAAACCCCCATCTCCATCACAAAATTAACCAGGTGTGGTGGCACATGCCAGTAATCTCAGCTACTTGGAAGTTGGGGGAGCGGGGGCAGTGTTGAGCAGGAGAATCGCTTGAACCTGGGAGGTGGAGGCTGCAGTGAGCCGAGATTGTGCCATTGCACTACAGCCTGGGCTACAGAGGGAAACTGTCTCAAAAAAAAAAAAAAAAAAGAGAGAGAGAGAGAGTGAAATGCAAATTAAAACAAGATACATTTCTACACACCTACCAAGAAGGCTACAATTAGGAAGACTCACTACACCAAATGCTGATGAGAATGCGGAGCAATTGGAACTCTCTTACACTGCTGGTGGGAATGTAGTACGGTACAAGTATTTTGGAAGACAGCCTAAAAAGTTGTTTATGAAGTTAAACATACTTATCATACAACTCAGGAATCATACAGTAAATATCTACCCAAGAAATGAAGATTTAAAAGTGTTCCACCCTAGTTGTTTTTTTCCAAAATGTACTTGAAGTTTCACTAGTTACATCTTCCCTGTTAGCCATCAGGAATGTTTTAAAAATTTTTTTCTTTAATCTCCTTCAAGTACTTGGGGAAGCCCACCTATCCTAAACCTGAAGCAACATTAAATTGCAACTAAAAAAACTACACGCCATCTAGAACAATTTTCCAAACCTCAAGCTGAGACTCAGTAGTGCATATTCTACTCTTTCAACAGTTTTAGGAACATGAAAAAGAACAGAATGCATCCCATCTAGTAAGCCTTAATTTACATCTAGAGAATCCTTTATTTTTGTTGTGTATATCACAGGTTGCCACATAAATGTATTTTTATCATGGATCATTTTTAAAAACACTGATCTATAGCATACCTGTAACATAAGCTCTATGCTACCAGAAGTTTCTAAACCTTCTAAGCACTTCTAACTTGATTCATCCTATTTTAGGAAAAAATGAAACCCACAGTAGAGCTATCATAGTATCTATAGTTGTTATGATTGTTAATACGCCTTTGGTATCTTGCCTTAAGGAATTATCAGCATACTCTGTTACAATTGACAGTGATTTTTCAATACTAAAATCATACATTTTTCAGCTTTCATTGAAATTTCAAGACTAAAGAAACAAAATATGAATATTCCACTAACTTTTCCCCAATAGCTAAAAAAGGAGGCAAAAGTCAGAAATTACTAATCTTTGTATAATATACTGTAACTTGGCAACACATTCTGAAGAACCTCGTAATCTAGAATGTAGATGTATTCAAGATGCACTAAAGAGTAATCTACATGCAAAATTATCCATTTCAGAACATATTGACTCTAAGGATACTTAAAGGACATTGACTTCATAAAAAGATGAGAATTCAATCTCCACTAAAAAATTGTCACTGGCTGCCTAATCATAATATACACATTTTATACATTATAATAAATAACTACCTTGAAAAGTACCTTAAAATTACTTTTTTATCAATTACTATCTTTTAATTAAGAAGGGTTAGAAAGTTGTAGGAGTCTGTCCAAAAGGAAAGAAATACAAGTAGAAACAACGTATTGAAATAATACTTTCTTTTATTAACAATATTTATCTTTACAAAACTGTATATACATGGGAAAATGAAATATGTGTGGCTAATAAATCACTGATTTCCAAAAGCACTACTCTACACCTAGTATAAAGTAATTTGAGAAACTATTACATTTAAACATTTAAACCTACAGGTATCTCTGACTCTGGACTTTGATAATTATTCTTTGAAACAAAAATTCCAGGAGGCTGAGGTGGGAGGATGGCCTTGAGCCCAGGAGGTGGGCTGCAGTGAGCCATGATGGTGCCACTGTACTACAGCCTTGGGGACAGAGCAAGACCCTGCCTCACCCTGACCCCCTACCCCACCTCCCTTGGAAAAAAAGAATCCTATATGGAAATTTAGATCAGGCTCACGAAGATTAAAATCCCTGTCCTATCCTCTAAATCCATGCTAGTCTAAAACAACACTCAATTGGCACAGGTCAATCTTGTGAATTTGGGAGCTGTAAGTAAACACATCTTTTTGTCCTAAATAACATATGGGAAAGTATTCACCTTCATTCCCACAACATAATAGGAAGTTTTGAGAAGTATAATTTTCTTTGATGGGAAGAATGGAGGTAATCAATCAGTTTAAGTAAAATCAATTACAAATCTTGAATACTACTATTGAAAAGGCACATGCTATGATGAAATAACTGGAAATGCAAATCTACAAGAAAAATTATGCATTTGTCCTATCCTAATTTTACTATTTAGCAGTAATTCACTGCTAAAAATTTGAAGAAATAGAAATAATGAAATTGTATCAGAAAAATACTTACTCTATAACAATACGACCATAGTAATGTTTAAATATTGAAGTCCTAAAAAAGAATATTATTTCCATAGGAAAATCCTAACTTGGAATTTGACTTTTAAAAGGAAGGCTTTATGAGAGTACTATTCTTTTTTCTTTTTCTTTTTTTTTGGGACAGAATCTCCCTCTGTCGCCCAGGCTGGAGTGCACTGCTGCAATCTTGGCTCACTGCAACCTCAGCCTCCATGGCTCAAGCGATTCTCCTGCCTCAGTCTCCCAGAGAGGTGGGACTACAGGCACATGCCACCACGCCCAACTAATTTTTGTATTTTTAGTAGAGACGGGGTTTCAGCATGTTGGCCAGGCTGGTCTTGAACTCCTGACCTCAAGTGATCCACCTGCCTTGGCCTTTCTAAGTGCTAGGATAGGATTGGGCCGGGCGCAGTGGTTCATGCCTGTAATCCCAGCAGTGACGAACGTCCACTTAAAGAAGAAAGGCTGAGTACACACTATGGTACTTCATAACGTTAAATACTACATAATAATTTAAAAGACAGAATGAATCTTAAGATCTCCAAAATGTGAAGAAGTGAAAACAATATTTACAACATGACACCATGTATTCAGGTGTCTCTGTCTCTCACACACACACTCGCAACACACACGCCTCTCCTAGCATTTGTACATGTACTTATATGCTTGAAACAATGAAAAGAAAATGGTCTGGAAGAATATTCAGAAAACAGAAAATATTTCTAAGTGTGGCGGAATGAAATTAAATGGGAGGGATCAAAGGGATTTTTGCTTCATTTTTGAGTTTTTACAAACAAAATTATTCGTATGTTACTTGAGACACTAAAAAGAAAGAATTAAAAAACTGCATGCTAACTTTCCTTAAATAATTTACAAACCAGAACTGGTGGCCGTAATCAGATTTCATTTTCTTCTATTTACTTGAAACCAAAAACAAATGACAGCAACAAACACTTTTTACCTACCAAATGGCAAACTGGAAAGAAAAATTTTTATTTGATGTTTGCCGTATCTCTAAATAAAGAGAGTAAGAGTATACAGGAAGAAACAAAAAAGACCTTTTACTAAGTACGTCCATTTTTAAGACACCAAACTTTTTCGCTGACTCGGGCGTGACCCAGAAGCCTCAAAAACAAAAAAGACATGTTATGCAAAACGAAAAAAAGTGGAATACTGCTCCCTCAAGTACTGAAGGTTGTTTTTAGAAAGCTTAACTAAGAAACTGTAAATGCCAAGTGTGTTTTCCAGGGGTGGGAAGAGGAACGTGAAACCCAACACCACCTTTAAGCGGTCAAAACGAACTGAAGAGCAGAGTGGAACTGGGAGAGCGCGCGGGGGTGGGGAAAGCTCAGCTATCACTTTTAGGTTTTGGCTCAGCGCCGCAAAAACAGTTTACACGGATTCTGTACGAAACGTGAAGTCCCTGAGGGTGGCCAACGCGTCGCAGTCGACACCTAAACCCCCTGGAGATTGAAGGCGAAGGTGGGCAACAACAACTTAGGTTCTTCGGCTGAGCGGGGAAAGCGCGCTGAAAAAGAGCAAAAGAGCCAACTTTTGCTCTAAACGCTGCAAGCTCCTAAAGGTTCCGCAAGTCTCCGGAGTCCCAACCCTTTAGCGACCCCAACACCTTTGCCCACCGCCTGGCCCTCCGAGAAAACCCAGCAAGGGCGGCGGCTGGCAGCAGGCACAGGGGGCTTGACTGTGGCAGGCGCGGGGTTCGGCGACCGAAGCCCCACCCAACACCCCAGAGTCTCGGGGCGCCCCCGCCGAGGCGCTGTCCCACCTCCAACAGCCCCAGAGGCGCGCCCCCTCCCCCACTCTGGGCGGCGACCTCAGCGCCTCCGCCCCGGGGCCCCCGCTCACCCAGGTAGCGGCTCCGCAGCCGGGACGGGTCCTCCAGCCCGAGGGACCTTTTCCTCACGTCCCACAACAGGTGTGGGCAGGACCCACCCCGAGACATGGCTCTGCCTGAGCCGGGTGGGAGGGGAGACCACCGCGTGGGGGAGGGGAGGAGGGGGAGGGGACACCCGGATCAACACCCGAGCCGCACCGGCACCATCCGCGCGCCGGGCCTCCAGGGCGCAGCGTTAGATGGCGGTGGCAGCGGCGGCGCCTGGGCCCCTGAAGCCCGGCCGCACCCGGGCCGGAGCTCGCCTCATACTCTCCTCAGACTAACCAGAATATCCAAAGATCAGCAACAGTCTCCTCCCTCAGCCACCCTCCAACAGGAGCAGGAGGAGGCAGAGGCGGAGGCGGAGGCGGAGGCGATGGCGACTCCTCCCTCTCCTCGTCTTGGACACCCTCCCCGCCAAGACTTTCTCGCGAGATGACGACCACCCTGGGGACTGAGGCCAGTGAGCGCCGCGGCTGCCCTCACCCTGGAAGAGTGCATTCATGCCATTCTAGCTAGATCCTTAAGTCGCTAGGGATAAAACAGGAGTAGAGAGAGAAGAGACTCAGGTTTGTAGTCTTTCGCTCACGAGTCTCCAGTCAAAAGAAGCGAGAGAATTGTACGGCATCATCTTTAGTTGAGGCACGGAAGGCCAGAAAAGCCCATTTTAACTACGGGCCTGCTTAATCAAAGTGAAGGGGCAATAGAGCCGGCGCAGCTTCACTTTCCCTTCTCCAACATGGCCTCGAGGGCAGGGAGGAGAAGGAGGAGTTTCCCTCTCGACTCCGCCCGCCCCTGGGGGCGGGCCAATCGTGGCGCGCAGCTCGGCCTGCGCAAGCGCGCTGACAGCAGGGCGCTGGGTGGACTCGGTGAGGTGATCATTTTGGCACCTTTTGCCAAGGCTCCTCCTCCCTGTCTCCTGCGGGGGGCCGGAGGCGGGCCCGGGGCGGGCCATCGACAGTCCCCGCCCCCTCAACCTTACTCGGGTGCGGGCCGCAGCTTGTAGGTTCATTGCGTGGTGGGAAGGGCCGCGGGAAGGGCACTCCAAGCAAGAGAGGGACGCGAGGCGCTGTGGCAGGAAAAAGTGACTAGCTGCCTTTCGTTGTCAACCAGGGTCGAGAACACAGCCACGCTCCCACCCGGCTGCCCACAGTCCCTCGGCGGCGATGTCGGCCGCCGGTGCCCGAGGCCTACGGGCCACCTACCACCGGCTCCTCGATAAAGTGGAGCTGATGCTTCCGGAGAAACTGAGGCCGTTGTATAACCATCCAGCAGGTAATGGACCCGGAATGGCTTCTTATCGAGATCTTCCTTCCCCCTTCCTCTAAAATGGACCTTTTAGAGGCCCGCTAACAACTGCCGCTAGGGGCATCCCACAGCCCCAACCCCTTCCCTTCAAGGGAAGCCGTCTACTCTCCTAACCTCCCGCAATTCACCTCTCTCCTGCAACATCTGTTCCTAAGCCAACGAATCTCAAGTCAGTGCCCTTCCCGACCTGTATGGCATCCTCTCCCTTACGCACGACTCCAACCCAAACCTGGTCTCCAAATGTGAGCCTTCTCAACTTATGCTGCCACCAGAGGGGTCTGGGGCCACCATGAAACTCTTCTCTTTCTCTTCGCGAATTGTGGCATATTAACCCACACGAGGCAGAGCTGGATGGGTGGCTTGTCGCACTGGAGGGTTTGGAGTAAAGGTCACACTTTATTCAGCTTCTGCTGGCAGAGGCCTGCAGACTGAGCCCTCCCCCAAACTGCATGCTTTACTTCACTCAGGCTTGAGTCAGTGTCATTTCTCATCCCATAGGTCCAGTGTGTTCCTTTAAGTCTATTCTTATGTATGAAATTGTTGAACAAGCTCTACCCAGAGCTTTTTGTGTGTGTGGAAAGACCTGGATATCATTCTCTTCTACCACTTATTAGAGTTGTGACCTTGAGCAAAAGCCTAGATCTCCGTTTCTGTAAATGTGTGATCTGCGAGAATGACAGATAACATATGTGCTTGACTCTTTGTAAATGCTCGGTAAATGTTAGTTCTCTCTTGGCCTACTGGAAAACTGTGTTCTTTTTTGGGGGGCGGGGGAAGCTACTCTGTAAGAAACGGAAAGATTCCAATCCCTTTATTAAATATCTAGAATTCTGTGACCTCTTCTATAAAGTGGGTTGTAGTAATATTTATTTGGCTAGAGGCTAACATCAGATATATTCTGAGGTTTCTTTCAAGCCTAAGACTTGGCAAACTAGAAAATGTGTTGTAAATTGAAAGACTGAGTGCTACCCAAAAAGTGGCTTTTCTCCTACATAGTTAAAATCTGTATTCTGCAGTTGGTATCATTAGGAAGGTTGTCTGTTTCCCTCGTTATCTGATTATGAAACAGCTCTCTACAGAGTGAACTGGTTACTAAATGTGATCTCCAGTTTGATCATGGAATGAACATCTGGATTATACTTTAGTTTAACTCTTAATATTATTTACTGCAGTATTGAACCCATTATAAAACTGATTAAGGAGTTTGTTATTGATTTTTTTTTTTTTTTTTTTTTTGGTTGGGGTTTTTCT
>NW_016107399.1:4252420-4269465 GCF_001604975.1 Cebus imitator | reverse complement strand
TTTTTTGAGACGGAGTGTCGCTTGTTGCAGAGGTTGGAGTGCAGTGGCACGATCTGGGCTGACTGCAACCTCCGCCTCCCGGGTTCAAGCGATTCTCCTGCCTCAGCCTCCTGAGCAGTTGGGATTACTGGTGTGCGCCACCGTACCCAGCTAATTTTTGTATTTTTAGTAGAGACAGGGTTTCCCCATGTTGGTCAGGCTGATCTCAAACTCCTGACCTCAGGTGATCAGCCCAGCTTGGCTTCCCAAAGCGCTGGGATTACAGGAGTGCGCCACCGTGCCCGCCCCCATTGTTTTCTTAAAAGATTAAAGAAAATTAATCCGTGGAGAAGTGTCATTTATTTGTATTTGTGAGTTCCAGATGGGACGAGTCACCCCAAGAGGTGCACACAATGAAACATTGGAATGTAGGAAGAAAATAATAGAACTGCTATTAAGGCTTACTATTATTTCATCCATTTAAATTTTTCATTGTATGTATATTTTGTAATGCAAAAATATATTAGTGCAGTAACTATATAATTTATAGATATATAAATGATTTATAAAGAGGATGTGTGCTCAAATTGTTTTTTACTGATGCAGCATATATTCAAAAGGAGTTGGAAGACCACAGCTCTAGAGTCTAAAAACAATCCTTTGGTGAAGTTAGTTCCCAAAACAGCTATTTGAACCATATGATTTTAACTCATTGTAGTTCTCCTTTTATTGAATTACATTTTGGCTTAAGTGGAAGAGCATTTGAAAAAATAGTTCTGTGAAACTTGTTGCAGTGCTTAGTGTGCTGGTGCTGAGAATGTCATTCTCAACATTACATGGGTTCCCGCTGAAGACTCATGGGAAAAGTTACTTTAAAGTCTACATGAGAAGAATATTTGCCTTTTTCCTAGATAAGAGAATTAGCTTGTTTAATTTTAAAAACTTAGAGGATATTTCTTTTTAAATAAAAATAAACTAAATGAAGCAATGTTAGCACTGTTTACTAGGGAATTTCTGTATCATAAACATTTTAAATTCAATGCTAAGATGATTGATGTTACGATAGATAAATACCACTTAGTTCTAATATGTATTGTTTTATTGTATGTAAATAAAATCAAATAACTGGGCCAGGAATGGTGGCTCATGCCCATAATCTCAGCACTTTGGGAGGCCAAGGCGGGCAGATCACAAGGTCAGGGGATCAAGACCATCCTGGCTAACATGGTGAAATCCCGTCTCTACTAAAAATACAAAAAATAAGCCAGGTATGGTTGTGTGTGCCTGTATTCCCAGCTACTCTGGAGACTGAGGCAGAAGAATCAATTGAACCTGGGAGGCAGAGGTTGCAGTGAGCCGAGATGGCACCACTGCATTCCAGCCTGGGTGACAGAGCGAGACTATCTCAAATAAATAAATTAATTAATTAAATTAAATAAAAAAAAATTAAAAATGTGGATCAAATAATCAGTGTACATATCTACATAGTTTGAATTACACAGTTCTTTAGCATCTCTTTTAGAACTTACTTTCTTGCCACAGATTGTCAGTGAAGGAACTTAATGCCCGTCTAAGATATTAATATATGTCGATATATATTCTTAAGTGTATATTTAATATATTATGTTTAAATATTTACACTATATATATTTTTTAAAGTAATAACTTTTATTACTTTAAGAGATTAGAACTAGATGTAAAATTGGAATTTCAAATACAATTGTGAAATATTGGTGAAAAGTAGAATATCTTCAAACAATCAGCCAGCAAGAAAGTTGAATTATTCAATATTTTTTGAGGGCCTATTGTGTATTAGACACTGTTCTGGCACTCAGGATATAAATCAGTGGATAAAATAACAAAACCCACCCACACAGAGATTGTATTCTCAGAAGAGTTCATAAAAGGAATATCGGCCAGGCATAGTGGCTCACTCCTGTAATCCCAGCACTTTGGGAAGGCGAATGGATCACCTGAGTTCAGGAGTTCAAGACCAGCCTGGGCAACATGGGGAAACCTTGTCTCTACTAAAAATACAAAAATTAGCTGGGCATGGTGGTGCGCACCTGTAATCCTAGCTACTCAGGAGTCTGAGGTGGGAGAATCGCTTGAACCCAGGAGGCGGAGGTTGCAGTGAGCCGAGATTGTGCCACTGCACTCCAGCCTGGGCAACAGAGAGGAATATCATCCTTGATGTAGTTGTTCAACACTTAACATACTTTTTGTGTGCTATCCTGCTTTTAACTAATTTTAATAAATTAGAACTTTTTATGCCTCACCTAACTAAATTCTTTAGATGTGCTAAAGGAGACGAAAGCCCTAAGAAAAGCTATAGTTTATTATTTCCAGGTCATGTAAAAATACTAATTTTGCTTATAACAGAGTATGAAATATGTTTAAAGTCCAGTATGATATAGTAGAAAGAGGACTGGAATCAAAGAAGCTTGTGTTCTAGTCCTTGCTCTATCCAGAACTCTTTTGAGTATAAGACAAATGACTTAACTTTAAGTGCCTCATCTTTTTCATTGGTAAAAATGAGGGAGCTTGGACTTTCCTTAAAGTCTTTTTTAACTAATAATCTACAATTTGGTATTCTCTTAGGACTTTTCGTACATTCAGAACCTTCAGGAATCTCAGATTTCATTGGGGAAGGTCATATAATTATTGTTATATTAGGATTTAGGGATCTAGTTTTGTATCTTTGCTGAGTTATTTATTCTAAACAAGTAATTTGTTTACTGGGCCTCATTTACCTGATTTATGAGTGCCTACAGTAGATAGGCCTCATTTACCTGATTTATGAGCTCCTACAGTAGATATTTAAGCAGTCTTTCTAAATCTAAAAGTATTTGATTCTTTGTACCTGAAGAAATAGTAAATTTAAAATGTATCATTTCTTTACCTATTCTTTACCTTGGAATTTCAAACCAAAGTATATTTTCAATCAACATTATTTTTTGAGAAGGAGTTTCGCTGTTGTTGCCCAAGCTGGAGTGAAATGGTATGATCTCAGCTCACTGCAACCTCTGCCTCCCAAGTAAAGTGATTCTCCTGTCTCAGCCTCCCAAGAAGCTGGGATTACAGGTGCCATATACACAATAGGTGGCCTACTTTCCGGGTAGAATTCATACTTTATTAACAGTAATTTCTCTCAAATAAGGAAATTAGGAAGTTTATGTCAGTTTACCAATAGGTTCATTGAAGTTCAAGGCAAACTAAGTTTGTTAATTTGAAATTTTCTGCTATTTGCTTATGATATTCACTTGCAGAACTTCTAAAATTCTATGGAAAGTCTGAATTTAGACACATCAGTTTCACTTTAAAAATGAGGCAATAAAACACAAAATAACTTATAGTCTGTATTTTTCATTATTCTTGAAAATAATTCATAGTTTTAAATGTATAGACATTTTAAACAGCTTGTTTGATGTTTCCATATTGTCAGCATTTGAGGCCGTCTTCAACATCCAGTAGTAGTGTTCTAAGAAACAAGATGAAAACGTGTTAATTCTTTGTCTAAAAGAATATATAGTATAGGGCTGGGCGTGGTGGTTCACGCCTGTAATCCCAGCACTTTGGGAGGCCAAGGCGGGCAGATCACAAAGTCAGGAGATGGAGACCATCCTGGCTAACATGGTAAAACCCATCTCTACTAAAAATATAAAAACTTAGTTGGGCGTGGTGGCACATGCCTGTAGTCCCAGCTATTTAGGAGGCTGAGGCAGGAGAATCGCTTGAACCTGGGAGGTGGAAGTTGCAGTGAGCTGAGATCGTGCTGCTGCACTCTAGTCTGGGTGACAGAGCAAGACTCCGTCTCAAAAAAAAAAAAAGAATATATATTATGTCTGATGTGGACAATTTCCTTCATCTTGGGCTATAAATTAATGTGATTTTTCATTTATCATAATGGATGTTAGCCAGTATCTGTTAGTTTATACATCTGCTTATTCTAATATTAAGGTATTATAGTCACTTCTAGTGTCATAATTATCTATTTTTATGCTTTCTCATTAGAATAGCTGTGTCATTGTACAGAACATAAGCCTGTGTTTTCCAGGTCTAGAATGACACATGTGACATTATATTGTCACTATTTGAGTGATTCCTATTTCTAAATGCTTTGTTTTGCAAAAACTTTATGTTTAGAAATTTTGAAGTAAGTTGGAAGGTTTTTTTGCTACCATATCTACTGTTGATCAGTTGTTGTTTTCTGGAAGACAACCTCTGTATCTGAATTTACATATGTCTAAATTTATTTGTCTTACTCTGACTTATTATTTACTCTTATAGGAAAAAAAAGCTAAGAAATGTTAGTTGAATGCTAATTAGCTAAAACGAAAGGGTTAAGTTTTCTTTTTTTTTTTTTTCCCAGATGGAGTCTTACTCTGTTGCCAGTCTGGAAGTGCAGTGGCACAATCTCGGCTCATTGCAATCTCCACCTCCCAGGTTCAAGCAATTCTCCTGCCTCAGCCTCCCCGAGTAGCTGGGACTACAAGCACCTGCCACCACACCCAGCTAATTTTTGCATTTTTGGTAGAGAGAGGGTTTCACCATGTTGGCCATAATGGTCTCGATCTCTTGACCTCGTGATTTGCTCAGCCTCCCTAAGTGCTGGGATTATAGGTGTAAGCCACCACACCTGGTCTTAGTTTTCTTTAAAAATGTTGTTAACCCATTGTGTGACCATTTTTTCTTTTTTTTAGCAATTAAGAAAACACTACTTGTTTGCATTTATAGATATTAAACTGATTTTTTCATTGTTTGTCAGCATCCTCTAGTATCTCAGAAAAATTAGCAATTTAGAAGGTCTTAAGTATTTGCTACTGCTATTTTTCTATTTAGTATGTGACAGTTATTAAACTAAAATTAGAGTTTGTTTTCATAGTTTAAAATTATTCACTCACTAAAATACCTCTCTTGATCCAGGTTCTAGCAACCATAATTTGATGTTTGAAGTTTTTTCAGTTCTTGTTTGGTTTGGCAGGGAAGGGCATGCTGTTAATATTATAAAACTATTACCTAGCTCTGGGCAATTTAGTAAATTAGTGACTAGTCAAACCTACTGAAAAGATTGACTGTTAACCCCAAGGATCAATCATTTAAGCTTGTCAACCAAGCTTGGAACCAGAATCTAGAGGCTTTACTCAGAAAACAATTTTGGGGTGACAAAAAAAACATCAGCTTTGAAATATAACAAGAGAACTCTGTGGGTGAGGTGGTTCATACCTGTAATTTCAGCACTTTGGGAGGTAAAGACAGGCGGATCATGAGGTCAGGAGATCAAGACCATTCTGGCTAACACGGTGAAACCCTATCTCTACTAAAAATACAAAAAATAAGCTGGGTGTGGTGGCATGTGCCTATAGTACCACCTACTCCGGAGGGTAAGGCAGGAGAATCACTGGAACCTGGGAGGCGGAGGTTACAGTAAGCCAAGATCGCGCCACTGCACTCCAGCCTGGGTGACAGAGCGAGACGCCATCTCAAAAAAAAAGAAAAAGAGAAGTCTGCTGAAGAGTTCAAGTAAAAATGAACATTCAGCCAGAGACTGAAACAATATGCTAACTGACTTTTGATTGATGAACCAAAACTCCATGCGAGGATAAAAATTAAATTTAGTAATTGATACTGCATATGAGCCAGAGACACTGTGTATGACAAAGAAAAATGAACCAGGTGTGATGATCGGAATCCCAGAATCTCACCCTAAATTTCCAGAGAGTTTGAAAAGACTGATTTATAGGATTAGTGCATTATGGCATCAGACTCAGGGGAAGAGAGCTGTGGTCTAAGAGTAGAGTAACTAGTGAGTGAAATCTAATATATCCTTATTATAAAGGGAACCTGATGTGCCTAGACATGAGTAAACAATAAATTCCGGCCTTGAGGATGAAGCAGTGTCGAAGCAAATCTGGGCCAGACAGAAAGTTTGAATATCTTTGATTAGCATCTATACTGGACATGGTGAATCCAGCTCAGTTCCTTTGGCAAATATTTATTATTTGTCAAGGAAGATTAAGAAATCGACCTTGTTTTTTGTTATTGTTGTTTTGGTTTGTTGTTGTTGCTGTTGTTGTTTTTTAAGAGAAGGGGTCTCGGGATGTTGCCCAGGCTGGAGTGCAGTGGCTATTCACAGGCACGATCCCACTACTGATCAGCACCGGAGTTTTGACCTGCTCTGTTTCCCACCTGCTCTGTTTCCCACCAGGTTCACCCCTCCTTAGGCAACCTGGTGATCCCCAGATCCCCCGCTCCCGGGAAGTCACCATATTGATGCCAAACTTAGTGCGGACACTCGATCGGCATAACACACTACAGCCCAGAACTCCTGGGCTCAAGCAATCCTCCCACCTCAGCCTCCTGAGTAGCTGGGACTACAGGCACGCGCAACTGTGCCCTGTGAAATGGACCTTGTTTTTGGGTTAATGTGACAGATGCATAAATAATCATTTTAACAGAAAACAATAGAAGGATATAAAGACTGCTTTGGTAGTTAAGAGAAGGAGTATTTAGCCTAACCTGGATTTTTTTTTAAGGCTTCCTTGAGGAGATGAAGCCTGAGAAGAGTTTCTGATGGATAGGCGTTAGATAAAGACAAAGCAGAATATTGAGAAAGGACAGTATAAACTGAAGAGTCATAAAATAGCATGAAACTAGTTGAATGTTTGCCTAGCTTATTGTTCTCCCTAGGCCAGGATTTCTTAACCTTCTACTTTCTGGGAGCAGCTGTCCTCTGCATTGGAGGATGTTTAACAGCATCCAAGGCCCGTAGCCACTAGATGGCAGCAGCAGCGGCAGCGGCCACATCTGCCCCAGTTGGGGGACAATCCTGGTAAGAACCACTGACCTGGGCTAAAATTTGGTTAAATTTGGATTATATATTCTGAAACTCAGTGCCTTTACCCAGTTTCTTTGAAGAATGAGAAAATGAAAGTTAGATTGTTTTCTTTTATATTCCCCTTTTCCCTTTGTAAAAAATTCTTTTCAAATTCCACCCTAGCCTTAATCAAAGAAGAAACTAAATTATTTTCATATCTTGTGGAGAGAAAAAGGTGTGGCTAGAGTTCTATGTGTATGGTGGCTGTGACCACTCAATACTTTTTAGAGAACTGGATAACCAGAAACAATATAGATAGGTTTTTCACTCAGTTATAAGAACATCAAAATTTAGACTCTGTGATAGTTTTATTTCTCTCAGCAGCTGTTTCAGCACTGTTTCTAGATTTATTCTAAAACTTACAATTCGGAAAATTCTATTGTACACAAGAAAATGTAAAAATGGTTAGATACCAGATGTATGTGAGAAAATAAAGTTTAGCATTATAATTACTCAGGCCCACAAGGAACGACAGGATTTGTGCCATGATCTTCTTTCTAGTGTCTGAAGAATTATTCTAATGATGATACCCAGCTTCTTTGAAAAATGAGAAGATGAAACTTAGATTGCTGCAGGACTTTAGGATTAAATTAGAAAATCGGCAAGCATATTTTTAAAAAAACTATTAAAGGCAGCTGGGTGCAGGGGCTCACACCTGTAATTTCAGCATTTTGGGAGACCAACGCTAGTGGATCACAAGGTCAGGAGTTGGAGACCAGCCCGGCCAATATGGTGAAACCCCATCTCTACTAAAATATACAAAAATTAGCCGGGTGTGGTGTCATGTGCCTGTAGTCCCAGCTACTTGGGAGGCTGAGGCAGAAGAATCGCTTGAACCCAGGAGTTGGAGGTTGCAGTGAGCCAAGATTGCACCACTGCACTCCAGCCTGGACAACAGAGCAAGACTCTGTCTCAGGGGAAAAAAAAAAAGCTGTTAAAAGCATAAGCCAGACTTAACAATTTTTAAGTATCAGGCTGATAAAAACAACTTATGATTTTAAAGTACTTTAAAAGTTATTTGTATATGTGTGTGTGTATATGTATATATACATATATATATATATATATATACACATGCATATATATGTCTTTATATTATATATACACATACATATTGTATATTAGGGTAATAAACTTCAATTAGTATAAACTGCTTCTAATTCTACTGGCTAACTTTCCTTTTTATTTAACATTCTACATTCTATTAGGTAGTAGGGGTACAAGTATGAATAATATTGAGCCACTAGCCTCAAGGAAGTCATAATCTTGATAGGTTCATAGAATTACAAATAACTAGAGTAAAATATGTAAAATGCACTGTGGTGGATTTTTAAATGACATTGAATTAATGAATTTTGCTGTGAGAATAATATGAATTAGTTTGAGAGGGATAAAAAATATCAAGGACTGGGCCGGGCGCGGTGGCTCAAGCCTGTAATCCCAGCACTTTGGGAGGCCGAGGCGGGTGGATCACAAGGTCAAGAGATCGAGACCATCCTGGTCAACATGGTGAAACCCCGTCTCTACTAAAAATACAAAAAATTCAGCTGGGCATGGTGGCGCGTGCCTGTAATCCCAGCGACTCAGGAGGCTGGGGCAGGAGAATTGCCTGAACCCGGGAGGCGGAGGTTGCAGTGAGCCGAGATCGCGCCATTGCACTCCAGCCTGGGTAACAAGAGCGAAACTCCGTCCCCAAAAAAAAAAAATTAAAAAAAAAAAATTAAAAATAAAAAAAAAAATATCAAGGACTGTGTGAAATTATAGAAGATAGAATGTGTAGCATTGCTATCACGTAAGGCTAAAGGCAAGTAGTTTGCACTATCTGGCGATACTTTTCTAAACCTGCTTACTAAGAAAAAAAAGTTACAGGGCAGCAATTGTCACTTTAACATTTTTCAGATTTTCCTGCTTAATGTTAAGATTAACCTTAGGTGGGCACGGTAGCTCATACCTGTAATCCCAGCACTTTGGGAGGCTGAGGCAGGTGGATCTCCTGAGGTCAGGAGTTTGAGACCAGCCTGGCCAACATAATGAAACCCTGTCTCTACTAAAAAAAAAAAAAAAAATTAGCTGGGCATGGTGGCAGCCACCTGTAATCCCAGCTACTAGAGAGGCTGAGGCAGAAGAATTGCTTGAACCCGGGAGGTGGAGGTTGCAGTGAGCTGAGATCACACTACTGCACTCTAGCCTGGACAACAAGAGCGAAACTCTCTTTAAAAAAAAAAAAGACTGACCATTTTTATAGTTGAATTACACAGTGCATAAAATACACAAAAATGGGGTGTTATCACTGGGTTCATTTTCACTTGGAATGAGAATACTTCTTGAGTGTAAAGCTAGTATGAAAGTACATTAGAACTGTTTCCCCAAAATGTTTTTATACAGCAGTATATTTATTGAAAAAAATCTGAATATAGTTGGACCTGTGCAGTTCAAACCTATTCAAGGGTGAACTGTACTGTGATACTGTGGTGCCTCTCTAAGTGTTAACTGAAATACAAAGTATGCAAAAAGCATAGTAAAAGTGGTTAAAAATAGATTGATAAATCCTTTAGTTTGTAAAGTTTGGTGACATCTTTTAAAAGACATGTATAAGATATTTGGTTTATTCCTGAATTTTTCTTTTCTTTCTTTTTTTTTTTTTTCCAGGTCCCAGAACAGTTTTTTTCTGGGCTCCAATTATGAAATGGGTAAGTCTTGAGTTTTTGCAGAGGCTACGGAAAGAAAAACTCCTTAATAGGAATTTACTAATTTAAAGTAACTTATATGAAGGATATACTTTAGAATATTCTTGGTATGCCTAGATGATTTCATGAAAATCAATTCTCAGACATTATTTTCTACATAAAGTAACTATCTACTTTAGTTTTTCTGAACTCTTTAGATAAGAGGCTCTCTGGGAACATAGTTGTTATCAAAAAACTTACAATTGTGTGCCATAAGGACATGGAATTTTATTCTAAAATTTTATTATGAAGTAAAACATTAAAGTAGTTAGAACCCCAAAGTTAACTTTTATTATTAATTTAGTATGAGAACTGAAGGTACTAACACCAAAATATAGGTGAGGAAAGTTAGTCTCAAAAAGTAGACTTATTTATTTAAGTATAAAGATTAGCATTTGGTAAATAAGAGAACCTAGGACTTCTGACTCCAAACCCAGTGCTTTTCCTCTTCCCCAGAGTTTTCTTTCTCAAAGTTCTCACTTAGCTGAAAAGAAACAATTATGGCTGTTTGTAGCAAATCATTAATTTTATGTTGAAAGGGCCAGTTTGGGTCTATAACTGTGCTTCTTAAATTGTCATCTCTCTGGACCTGCAGTGGCATAATTTGAGAACTTGTTCAGCCCCATCACAGACCTACTAAATCTAAAACTCTAGACATGGAGTCTAGTGAGCTGTGTTTTCATAACATCTTCATGTGATTCTCTGATGCCCTCTAAAGTTTTTCAAAACTACTGGTCTGTAGGCTTTTTTATTTTTTAATGTGGTAAAATACACATAAAATTTACTATCTTAACCATTTTCAAAGTATACAGTTCAGTAGTGTTAAGTACATTAATAACGTTATTAACGTTCTGGAGATTGGTTAATCTCCAGAACTCTTTTTATCTTTCAAAAGTAAGACTGTACCCATAATTCTCCATTCTCTTTCTCCCAGTCCCTGGCAACCACCATTCGACCTTCTGTCTCTGTGAATTTCACTACTCTAAGTACCTCATGTAAATGGAATCAAATATTATTTGTCTTTTTGTAGTTGGCTTATTTCACCTAGCATAATGTCCACAAGGTACATTCATGTTGTCACTTGTGTCAGAATTTCCTTTCTTTTTAGGGCTGAATAGCATTCCATTGTATGTATTTACCACATTTTTTAAATTCATCTATATGTTGATTGGACAATTGGTATGCTTCCACATTTTTGCTGTTGTGAATAATGAATGAATAATTGATGTACAAGTATCTGTTTAAGTCCATACTCTTAATTCTTCTTGAATTAAAAGTATATACCCAGAAGTTGAATTGCTGGATCATATGATAATTCTGCTTAATATTTTTTATTTTCCTCAGCAGCTACATTATTTTGCATTTCTACCAGCAGTTCATAAGGGTTCTAATTTCTCCACATCCTCACCCACACTTGTTGCTTTTGATGAGGGAGCATTTTGGTTTTCGTTTTATGATAGGCACCTAATGGGTGTTAGAGATCTTGTTGCTTTTATTTGCATTTCCCTAATGATTAGTCATGTTGAACGTATACTTACTGTACTTATTGGTCAGTTGTGTATATTCTTTGGAGAAGTGTTTATTCAAGTCCTTTGCCCATTTTTTAATTTGATCAAGTTGTTTGTTTTTTGTTGTTGTTGAGTTGTAGGCTGTTGTAATTCTCTTAAATGTACTTTTTTTTTTTTTTTTGTGAGACGGAGTCTCGCTTTGTCGCCCAGGCTGGAGTGTAGTGGTTACATCTCGGCTCACTGCAACCTCTGCCCCCCTGGCTCAAGCGATTCTCCTGCCTCAGCCTCCTGAGCAGCTGGGATTACAGGTGCCCACCACTATGCCTACCTCATTTTTTTGAATTTTTAGTATAGACAGGTTTTTACCATGTTGGCCAGGCTGGTCTTGAACTCCTGACCTCAAGTGATCCACCCACCTCGGCCTCCCAAAGTGCTGGGATTACAAGTGTGAGCCACTATACCCAGCCAAATGTACTTTTAAAATGGTTAGAACAATTCAGAAACTCAGTTGTAAATTCAAGTGGTTGAGAATGTTAGAGTTGGAATTGGGTATGACTCAATCTTATGGCCTTGGGCACGTTTAGTCTCTGTCATTTTATCTCTTAAACTATAAAGTGACAAGATTAGAATATAAGAGATTTTGGAGCTGTATATTACAGAGATCTAGGGAGCAGTTTTTTGTTTTGTTTTTTTTTTTCATATCTACATATTGACAAAAGATCCTAAAACCCCTTAGACTAATGGAAGTTCATTACCATTTCCTTCTTCTCTCCCTATCTGCACTTAAAATTATATATACCTGCAATTAAAATTATATATCTTTATAGTGGAATTTATTGCTGAAGTATTCAATCATTAAAAGTGTTTGAGTGATTTCATCTATTCACAATAAATTTAGGGGCCTCTTTGACCTCAAATTTATCATAGTTTAGGAGTTTATTGAATTTATCAATAGCTTTGGTGTTTATTTGACCTGGTTCATTACTGCTGTGGGATGTTGACAGCATTATATACTCATAAGTGCATTCTTGATCATCTGTCTCTTTAAGAACAACTATTTTAAGTACATGTTGTAGTCATACATAGTCTCCAGATGACAGCATAGCAATAGAAACTTCTTTGTTTTGTTCTCTGGTGAACAGACTTCTTCTATTAGATACTTACCTTATGTACCTCTTATTGTGTTTTCTTATCCCAGAGCATTTGATAATTAATCTGTAGAATTCTGTACATGACACATAATAGTTGCTTCTGAAAGCCACATATGTTCTATAACATTAAGACTTTCAGGCCATATGCCTTCAAAAATATAACTATAGTAGAGTCCTTCGTAATCACTTTAGTTGAAACCACATAACTAATCATAAAGGTCAAAGTGGATAATCCTAAAAAAAAAAACAAAAAAACCTATGTACCTTAAATATTTTATTTTAACCTAAAGGATATAAATATATATTCATTGACAATCAGTCTTCTTTAAAGCTAAAGCTTTTATTTGTGTATGGATTTTTGAGTTTCATATTTTCTATCCTGGATAAATTACACTGTAGTGCATCCCATATAATTTCCAGCTTAGTTTTCTTTCTTTTTTTTTTTTTTTTGTNTTTGTTGTTGTTGTTGTTGTTGTTGTTGTTTTGAGACAAAGTCTTGCTCTGTCATGCAGGCTAGAGTGCAGTGGTGCGATCTCGGCTCACTGCAACCTCCGCCTTCCAGGTTCAAGTGATTCTCCTGCCTCAGCCTCCCAAGTAGCTGGGATTACTGATGCCTGCCACCGCACCAGCTGATTTTTGTATTTTAGTAGAGATGGGGTTTCACTATATTGGTCAGGCTGGTCTCAAACTCCTGACCTCAGGCGATCTGTCCACCTCAGCCTCCCAAAGTGCTAGGATTACAGGGGTGAGCCACGGTGCCCACCTGCTTAGTTTTCTTTAAAACAATTTGTTAAATCATATAAATTACATTAACGGGTAAAACTGGCATAAACAGATTTGGGGGCAAACATAGTAACTTGGTAAAAATACAGCTCATCTGGTGGGAGCAAAACCCATAGGCACAATAGAGAGTGTCAAAAACACAGAAAAGAAATGACCATTTATATGCTGATGTTAAAGAAAAATGATCTAATGGCCAGGTGTGGTGGCTTACACCTGTAATCCCAGCACTTTGGGAGACCAAGGTAGGCGGATCACTTGAGGTCAGGAGTTCGAGACCAGCCTGGCCAACATGGTGAAATCCCGTCTCTACTAAAAATACAAAAATTATTCAGGTGTGTTGACACGCACCTGTAATCCCAGCTACTTGGAGGCTGAGGCATGAGAATTGCTTGAACCTGGGAGGAGGAGGTTTCAGTGAGCCTAGATTGTGCCTTTACACTCCAGCCTGGGTGACAGAGCCAGACTCTATCAAAAAAAAAAAAAAAAAGATCTAAGCAAAAAACTAAAATAACAGTTTTTCTGATATTTACACTCTTAAAAAATAATTCATTTGAAGCTCAAACGTCAGCATCATACAATATATCCATGTAACAAACCTGCACATGTACCCCTGAATCAAAACTTTAATTTAATTAAAAATAATAACATTATCAGAAAACATCAAAGGAAGAATCTATAGAAATGCCCTTAACAGCTTTCAGGTATCCTCCATGCCAGTAGGTAGTAGTTCCCAACATATATAAAGAATATAAACTCATATGTGAAATAGACAAAAACCCAAAATATGTATGTACATATAATGCATACATATATATCTTATCTATATATATACTACTGACTTTCAGATATATGAAACTGCTTAGTGTGCTTAACAAAATAAAATTAGTTCAAAAAGCAGTTTTTTAATTCATTGTGCTTTTTTGTTGTAATCTACATTTTCTTAATGCATGGATATTAAAATTATAGCTGCTAACTTATGGAAATCTCAAAAATGTTTTGTGCTTAACTAAAATTAAAAACTATTACTCCACACTCATGATACGTTTTTTCTTTCTATGTGTTAATATGTATTCCCAGGGGTTGGTGTGTGCTGGATTAGCTGATATGGCCAGACCTGCAGAAAAACTTAGCACAGCTCAATCCACTGTTTTGATGGCTACAGGTAAATTAAATAAGTATCTTCTGTGTTCCTTGTAGAATATAAATTATTTTTATGTAGTTTTATATCAGTTTATTTAGTGGCTTAGTGTTTGAAATACACCCACACACAAAGAAATTAACTGCATTATGTCTAAGAAGCTATTAAATTATGGATGGAGGAGTCAGAGAAAGAATAAGTATCTGAATGGGCTTTTGTTTGTCAGGTTTTTGCCATGAACATATATTTTTTAAAGTAGGAAGAAAATTACAGTTCATATTTAAAGATTCCTCTTTAATGTAAGAATCGAATATTTTGTGTAACACTAAGTTACAGAAACATTATTGAAAATTCAGAGTATAGCATTTCTTTGTCCTTCATCCTGCATTATTTTTATAATTATTTTACTCAATATTAAGTATTCACTGAAGTTATTGCAGCAGTATGTACGCTTTTTAAAATAACATTTTGTTTCAACAGGGTTTATTTGGTCAAGATACTCACTCGTAATTATTCCAAAAAATTGGAGTCTGTTTGCTGTTAATTTCTTTGTGGGGGCAGCAGGAGCCTCTCAGCTTTTTCGCATTTGGAGGTAAGCCTACCAGAGATATTTTTAAAACTCCTTCAAAAGCTACTCAGATAGCACTAATTTTTTTTTAAAGATTCACATATAATGCTAAGACAAGAAGTACCTGAAGTAGAAATTTAACATTTCTAGAAAAGTCCAGGGGTTTACAAATAAGTTAAAATCAGTTCAGCAGTATGTTACCTAGTTTTTAGATTTAACTGTGCATCGTTTAGATGGTTAAACCTTTCACATAATCTCTTTTATTAAGACAACATATACAGTTTATGATTTATTAATTTCCTGTGTGAACCTTTTATCACTTACTTTCTTTTTTTTTTTTCCTTGAGACAGAGTCTCACTCTGTCGCCAGGCTGGAGTGCAGTGGCACGATCTTGGCTCACTGCAACCTCCACTTCCTAGGTTCAAGCGATTCTTCTGCCTCAGCCTCTCTCCTGAGTAGCTGGGACTACAGGCATGTGCTACCATGCCCAGCTAATTTTCTTTTTAGTAGAGACAGGGTTTCACCATGTTGGCCAAGATGGTCTCCATCTTTTGACCTCATGATCCGCCCACCCTGACCTCCCAAAGTGCTGGAATTACAGGCGTGAGCCACCACACTCGGCCTACTTTGAATTGTATATAATAAAGTGGAACTGAAATGTATTGTTATGTAGTATTGGTAATGATATTACAGTGAGGTCTTTGCTTTCATTGGGAAAGTGTTCCATGAGCACTGGAAATTTTTTAAACTACTCTGTAGTTAATATTATTTGTCAGTGATTTATGGCAATGATATTATGATCAAATATTTGAAATCAGGATCTTTTGAGAAACTTAGGAGGTATGGTTGGCTTCATAGAATACATTTCTTCTTGTGCTTATACTATTCTCCATTCTATTATAAATGCGGAGGAATAATAAATGAAGCCTAAGGTGTGGTAGAAGGGAAGGAAAGACTATGGCTCTGTGGTTACTTCTTTGGATTGAGAATTGAGGAAATGGTCCCTAGTGTTAGTGAACTTAAGTGTTACTATTTACCTAATAGCCTGCCTGCATCACAGAAGTATATTTTACTTTAGTGGTTAGAAGTATATTTTACTTTGGTGACATTTTACTTTAGTGATTACTTTAGTATATTTTACTTTACCCCATTCCCTGTTGATCATATTCTTAGGAAAGGTGCTTTTTGAGTATAAACTTAAAAATTCTAGATGACCACATTTTACTAAATTTTATACATATGATCACGTTTGTCATACTCTTGTAAAATTCCAGAATGAGAATATTTAATAAAATAATACTTTTGCACAGGAAACTATATGTTAGCTAAGCTGTTACAAGTTTTTGGCAGTTGTGATCTTATTATCTGAGCAGAAACCAGATGCAAATGAACTCTTGGAATCCTTTTGCTTCTGCCTGTTTCTACCCGTAAGCCCCTCAGAAGATTCACTTTACAACTGTGTAGCTACTTGACCACCAGGAAAGAAGAAATGGAGTATGTTTCCCATTCTCTCCTTACCATAAATGTATCTATTATTATTGATGATTATTTTTCTTTCTGTTTTCTTTATAGATATAAGCAAGAACTAAAAGCTAAAGAACACAAATAAAAGAGTTCCTGATCACCTGAACAATCTAGATGTGGAAATAACCATTGGGACCTAGTTTATTATTTGGTTATTGATAAGGCTAAGCTAACTGTGAGTTTGGAAGGCACAATTAAATAACTGTAACTAGCAGCTAGTGCTTGATTCAGCAACAAAATAAAGCAAACTTTTAGTAGCAGTCTCTCTTTACATGACTTAAGGAACTTATCTATGGATATCAGTAACATTTTTTCACCATTTGTCCACAATAAACGGTACTTGCCCATGTATACCCCAGCCTCCTTCTCTTCCAGTCAGCCAACATATGTACATAAAAGAGCACACAAATTCAAGAAGTTGAAAGATTAAATTATTTGCATATTTAGTGTAGGATGGTCAGGTAGCTGTAAGTGAAAGGAAATTTTGCCGAAGAGACTGAGAAATGGGTAGTGAAATGACTATCAAGATGACCTCAAACTATTTTAAAACATTTTAACTTGCCCTGAAAAATCTTGATGATTTTTTTATAAATGTTCTATAAAATTCTTTTAGAGCTACAGATTTTTAAATAGGATTATTGTAAAGATTAATAATGTTTTAACATAGTCACATAGTCCCTGGTCCATGATAAGTATTAAATTTTTCAGTTACCCTCAGTAACTGGTATAATGTAGCAGAAAGTATTCTATATGCACATACCTGAATTTGAATCCCAGCTCTATGACTTAT